>NW_027206818.1:0-269056 GCF_032191515.1 Phaenicophaeus curvirostris
GATAGGGTACTGAATTGTAACTTACTTTCGACTATTAAGGCGATTTTGGCAAAGAGAGTATCTCCCGCAGGGAAGCTGCTACCATCAAATGTTTGCCCTCATTAGACTCCCCTCTGGAAGCGCTTTCTCTGCAAGCTGCAGATTCCCTCCTAACAGCAAGCTTTAGGATAGGGTACTGAAATGTAACTTTCTTTCGCCTATTAATGCGTTTTTAGCAAAGAGATTATCTCCCACAGGTAAGCTGCTACCATCAAATGTTTGCCCTCGTTAGACTCCCCTCTGGAACCGCTTTCTCTGCAAGCTGCAGATTCCCTCCTAACAGCAAGCTTTAGGATAGGGTACTGAATTGTAACTTACTTTCGCCTAATAAGGCGTTTTAACAAAGAGAGTATCTCCCACAGGGAAGCTGCTACCATCAAATGTTTGCCCTCGTTAGACTCCCCTCTGGAAGCGCTTTCACTGCAAGCTGCAGATTCCCTCCTAACAGCAAGCTTTACGATAGGGTACTGAATTGTAACTTACTTTCGCCTAATAAGGCGTTTTTAGGAAAGAGAGTATCTCCCACAGGGAAGCTGCTACCATCAAATGTTTGCCCTCGTTAGACTCACCTCTGGAAGCGCTTTCACTGCAAGCTGCAGATTCCCCTCCTAACAGCAAGCTTTAGTATAGGGTACTGAATTGTAACTTATCTGCGGCTAATAAGGCGATTTTGGCAAAGAGAGTACCTCCCGCAGGGAAGCTGCTACCATCAAATGTTTGCCCTCGTTAGACTCCCCTCTGGAAGCGCTTTCACTGCAAGCTGCAGATTCCCTCCTAACAGCAAGCTTTAGGATAGGGTACTGAATTGTAACTTACTTTCGCCTAATAATGCGATGTTGGCAAAGAGAGTATCTCCCACAGGGAAGCTGCTACCATCAAATGTTTGCCCTCATTAGACTCCCCTCTGGAAGCGCTTTCACTGCAAGCTGCAGATTCCCTCCTAACAGCAAGCTTTAGGATAGGGTACTGAATTGTAACTTAACTGCGGATAATAAGGCGATTTTGTCAAAGAGAGTATCTCCCGCAGGGAAGCTGCTACCATCAAATGTTTGCCCTCATTAGACTCCCCTCTGGAAGCGCTTTCACTGCAAGCTGCAGATTCCCTCCTAACAGCAAGCTTTAGGATAGGGTCCTGAATTGTAACGTACTTTCGCCTAATAATGCGATTTTGGCAAAGAGATTATCTCCCGCAGGGAAGCTGCTACCATCAAATGTTTGCCCTCGTTAGACTCCCCTCTGGAAGCGCTTTCTCTGCAAGCTTCAGATTCCCTCCTAACAGCAAGCTTTAGGATGGGGTACTGAATTGTAACTTACTTTCGCCTAATAATGCGATTTTGGCAAAGAGAGTATCTCCCGCAGGGCAGCTGCTACCATCAAATGTTTGCCCTCATTAGACTCCCCTCTGGAACCGCTTTCACTGCAAGCTGCAGATTCCCTCCTAATAGCAAGCTTTAGGATAGAGTACTGAATTGTAACTTACTTTCGCCTAATAATGCGATTTTGGCAAAGAGAGTATCTCCCGCAGGGAAGCTGCTACCATCAAATGTTTGCCCTCGTTAGACTCCCCTCTGGAAGCGCTTTCACTGCAAGCTGCAGATTCCCTCCTAACAGCAAGCTTTAGGATAGGGTACTGAATTGTAACTTACTTTCGCCTAATAATGCGATTTTGGCAAAGAGAGTATCTCCCACAGGGAAGCTGCTAACATCAAATGTTTGCCCTCATTAGACTCCCCTCTGGAAGCGCTTTCACTGCAAGCTGCAGATTCCCTCCTAACAGCAAGCTTTAGGATAGGGTACTGAATTGTATCTTAACTGCGGCTAATGAGGCGATTTTGGCAAAGAGAGTATCTCCCGCAGGGAAGCTGCTACCATCAAATGTTTGCCCTCATTAGACTCCCCTCTGGAAGCGCTTTCACTGCAAGCTGCAGATTCCCTCCTAACAGCAAGCTTTAGGATAGGGTACTGAATTGTAACTTACTTTCGCCTAATAATGCGATTTTGGCAAAGAGAGTATCTCCCGCAGGGAAGCTGCTACCATCAAATGTTTGCCCTCATTAGACTCCCCTCTGAAAGCGCTTTCACTGCAAGCTGCAGATTCCCTCCTAACAGCAAGCTTTAGGATAGGGTACTGAATTGTAACTTACTTTCGCCTAATAATGCGATTTTGGCAAAGAGAGTATCTCCCGCAGGGAAGCTGCTACCATCAAATGTTTGCCCTCATTAGACTCCCCTCTGGAAGCGCTTTCACTGCAAGCTGCAGATTCCTTCCTAACAGCAAGCTTTAGGATAGGGTACTGAATTGTAACTTACTTTCGCCTAATAATGCGATTTTGGCAAAGAGACTATCTCCCGCAGGGAAGCTGCTACCATCAAATGTTTGCCCTCATTAGACTCCCCTCTGGAAGCGCTTTCACTGCAAGCTGCAGATTCCTTCCTAACAGCAAGCTTTAGGATAGGGTACTGAATTGTATCTTAACTGCGGCTAATAATGCGATTTTGGCAAAGAGAGTATTTCCCGCAGGGAAGCTGCTACCATCAAATGTTTGCCCTCATTAGACTCCCCTCTGGAAGCGCTTTCACTGCAAGCTGCAGATTCCCTCCTAACAGCAAGCTTTAGGATAGGGTACTGAATTGTAACTTACTTTCGCCTAATAATGCGATTTTGGCAAAGAGAGTATCTCCCGCAGGGAAGTTGCTACCATCAAATGTTTGCCCTCATTAGACTCCCCTCTGGAAGCGCTTTCACTGCAAGCTGCAGATTCCTTCCTAACAGCAAGCTTTAGGATAGGGTACTGAATTGTAACTTACTTTCGCCTAATAATGCGATTTTGGCAAAGAGAGTATCTCCCGCAGGGAAGCTGTTACCATCAAACGTTTGCCCTCATTAGACTCCCCTCTGGAAGCGCTTTCACTGCAAGCTGCAGATTCCCTCCTAACAGCAAGCTTTAGGATAGGGTACTGAATTGTAACTTACTTTCTCATAATAATGCGATTTTGGCAAAGAGACTATCTCCCGCAGGGAAGCTGCTACCATCAAATGTTTGCCCTCATTAGACTCCCCTCTGGAAGCGCTTTCACTGCAAGCTGCAGATTCCTTCCTAACAGCAAGCTTTAGGATAGAGTACAAAATTGTAACTTAACTGCGGATAATAATGCGATTTTGGCAAAGAGAGTATTTCCCGCAGGGAAGCTGCTACCATCAAATGTTTGCCCTCATTAGACTCCCCTCTGGAAGCGCTTTCACTGCAAGCTGCAGATTCCCTCCTAACAGCAAGCTTTAGGATAGGGTACTGAATTGTAACTTACTTTCGCCTAATAATGCGATTTTGGCAAAGAGAGTATCTCCCGCAGGGAAGCTGCTACCATCAAATGTTTGCCCTCATTAGACTCCCCTCTGGAAGCGCTTTCACTGCAAGCTGCAGATTCCCTCCTAACAGCAAGCTTTAGGATAGGGTACTGAATTGTAACTTACTTTCGACTATTAAGGCGATTTTGGCAAAAAGAGTATCTCCCGCAGGGAAGCTGCTACCATCAAATGTTTGCCCTCATTAGACTCCCATCTGGAAGCGCTTTCACTGCAAGCTGCAGATTCCCTCCTAACAGCAAGCTTTACGATAGCGTATTGAATTGTAACTTACTTATGCCTAATAATGCGATTATGGCAAAGAGAGTATCTCCCGCAGGGAAGCTGCTACCATCAAATGTTTGCCCTCATTAGACTCCCCTCTGGAAGCGCTTTCTCTGGAAGCTGCAGATTCCCTCCTAACAGCAAGCTTTAGGATAGGGTACTGAAATGTAACTTTCTTTCGCCTATTAATGCGTTTTTAGCAAAGAGATTATCTCCCACAGGTAAGCTGCTACCATCAAATGTTTGCCCTCGTTAGACTCCCCTCTGGAAGCGCTTTCACTGCAAGCTGCAGATTCCCTCCTAACAGCAAGCTTTAGGATAGTGTACTGGATTGTAACTTACTTTCGCCTAATAAGGCGTTTTAACAAAGAGAGTATCTCCCACAGGGAAGCTGCTACCATCAAATGTTTGCCCTCATTAGACTCCCCTCTGGAAGCGCTTTCACTGCAAGCTGCAGATTCCCTCCTAACAGCAAGCTTTAGGATAGGGTACTGAATTGTAACTTACTTTCGCCTAATAATGCGATTTTGGCAAAGAGAGTATCTCCCGCAGGGAAGCTGCTACCATCAAATGTTTGCCCTCGTTAGACTGCCCTCTGGAAGCGCTTTCACTGCAAGCTGCAGATTCCCTCCTAACAGCAAGCTTTAGGATAGGGTACTGAATTGTAACTTACTTTCGCCTATTAATGCGATTTTGGCAAAGAGAGTATCTCCCGCAAGGAAGCTGCTACCATCAAGTGTTTGCCCTCATTAGACTCCCCTCTGGAAGTGCTTTCACTGCAAGCTGCAGATTCCCTCGTAACAGCAAGCTTTAGGATAGGGTACTGAATTGTAACTTACTTTCGCCTAATAAGGCATTTATAGCAAAGAGAATATCTCCCACAGGGAAGCTGCTACCATCAAATGTTTGCCCTCATTAGACTCCCCTCTGGAAGCGCTTTCACTGCAAGCTGCAGATTCCCTCCTAACAGCAAGCTTTAGGATAGTGTACTGAATTGTAACTTACTTTCGCCTAAAAAGGCGTTTTTAGCAGAGAGAGTATCTCCCACAGGGAAGCTGCTACCATCAAATGTTTTCCCTCGTTAGACTCCCCTCTGGAAGCGCTTTCACTGCAAGCTGCAGATTCCCTCCTAACAGCAAGCTTTAGGATAGGGTACTGAATTGTAACTTACTTTCGCCTAATAATGCGATTTTGGCAAAGAGAGTATCTCCCGCAGGGAAGCTGCTACCATCAAATGTTTGCCCTCATTAGACTCCCCTCTGGAAGCGCTTTCACTGCAAGCTGCAGATTCCCTCCTAACAGCAAGCTTTAAGATAGAGTACTGAATTGTAACTTACTTTCGCCTAATATTGCGATTTTGGCAAAGAGAGTATCTCCCGCAGGGAAGCTGCTACCATCAAATGTTTGCCCTCATTAGACTCCCATCTGGAAGCGCTTTCACTGCAAGCTGCATATTCCCTCCTAACAGCAAGCTTTAGCATAGGGTACTGAATTGTAACTTACTTTCGCCTAATAATGCGATTTTTGCAAAGAGAGTATCTCCCGCAGGGAAGCTGCTACCATCAAATGTTTGCCCTCATTAGACTCCCCTCTGGAAGCGCTTTCACTGCAAGCTGCAGATTCCCTCCTAACAGCAAGCTTTAGGATAGGGTACTGAATTGTAACTTACTTTCGCCTAATAATGCGATTTTGGCAAAGAGAGTATCTCCCACAGGGAAGCTGCTACCATCAAATGTTTGCCCTCGTTAGACTCCCCTCTGGAAGCGCTTTCACTGCAAGCTGCAGATTCCCTCCTAACAGCAAGCTTTAGGATAGGGTCCTGAATTGTAACTTAACTGCGGCTAATAAGGCGATTTTGGCAAAGAGAATATCACCCGCAGGGAAGCTGTTACCATCAAATGTTTGCCCTCATTAGACTCCCCTCTGGAAGCGCTTTCACTGCAAGCTTCAGATTCCCTCCTAACAGCAAGCTGTAGGATAGTGTGCTAAATTGTAACTTAGCTGCGTCTAATAAGGCAAAATTGGAAAAGAGATTATCTCCCGCAGGGAAGCTGCTACCATCAAATGTTTGCCCTCGTTAGACTCCCCTCTGGAAGCGCTTTCACTGCAAGCTGCAGATTCCCTCCTAACAGCAAGCTTTAGTATAGGGTACTGAATTGTAACTTATCTGCGGCTAATAAGGCGATTTTGGCAAAGAGAGTACCTCCCGCAGGGAAGCTGCTACCATCAAATGTTTGCCCTCATTAGACTCCCCTCTGGAAGCGCTTTCACTGCAAGCTGCAGATTCCCTCCTAACAGCAAGCTTTAGGATAGGGTACTGAATTGTAACTTACTTTCGCCTAATAATGCGATGTTGGCAAACAGAGTATCTCCCGAAGGGAAGCTGCTACCATCAAATGTTTGCCCTCATTAGACTCCCCTCTGGAAGCGCTTTCACTGCAAGCTGCAGATTCCCTCCTAACAGCAAGCTTTAGGATAGGGTACTGAATTGTAACTTAACTGCGGATAATAAGGCGATTTTGTCAAAGAGAGTATCTCCCGCAGGGAAGCTGCTACCATCAAATGTTTGCCCTCATTAGACTCCCCTCTGGAAGCGCTTTCACTGCAAACTGCAGATTCCCTCCTAACAGCAAGCTTTAGGATAGGGTACTGAATTGTAACTTAACTGCGGCTAATAAGGCGATTTTGGCAAAGAGAATATCTCCCGCAGGGAAGCTGTTACCATCAAATGTTTGCCCTCATTAGACTCCCCTCTGGAAGCGCTTTCACTGCAAGCTGCAGATTCCCTCCTAACAGCAAGCTTTTGGATAGGGTCCTGAATTGTAACGTACTTTCGCCTAATAATGCGATTTTGTCAAAGAGATTATCTCCCGCAGGGAAGCTGCTACCATCAAATGTTTGCCCTCGTTAGACTCCCCTCTGGAAGCGCTTTCTCTGCAAGCTGCAGATTCCCTCCTAACAGCAAGCTTTAGGATGGGGTACTGAATTGTAACTTACTTTCGCCTAATAATGCGATTTTGGCAAAGAGAGTATCTCCCGCAGGGCAGCTGCTACCATCAAATGTTTGCCCTCATTAGACTCCCCTCTGGAAGCGCTTTCACTGCAAGCTGCAGATTCCCTCCTAACAGCAAGCTTTAGGATAGTGTACTGAATTGTAACTTACTTTCGCCTAATAATGCGATTTTGGCAAAGAGAGTATCTCCCGCAGGGAAGCTGCTACCATCAAATGTTTGCCCTCGTTAGACTCCCCTCTGGAAGCGCTTTCACTGCAAGCTGCAGATTCCCTCCTAACAGCAAGCTTTACGATAGGGTACTGAATTGTAACTTACTTTCGCCTAATAAGGCGTTTTTAGGAAAGAGAGTATCTCCCACAGGGAAGCTGCTACCATCAAATGTTTGCCCTCGTTAGACTCACCTCTGGAAGCGCTTTCACTGCAAGCTGCAGATTCCCTCCTAACAGCAAGCTTTAGGATAGTGTACTGAATTGTAACTTAACTGCGGCTAATAAGGGGATTTTGGCAAAGAGACTATCTCCCGCAGGGAAGCTGCTACCATCAAATGTTTGCCCTCATTAGACTCCCCTCTGGAAGCGCTTTCACTGCAAGCTGCAGATTCCTTCCTAACAGCAAGCTTTAGGATAGGGTACTGAATTGTAACTTACTTTCGCCTAATAATGCGATTTTGGCAAAGAGAGTATCTCCCGCAGGGAAGCTGCTACCATCAAATGTTTGCCCTCGTTAGACTGCCCTCTGGAAGCGCTTTCACTGCAAGCTGCAGATTCCCTCCTAACAGCAAGCTTTAGGATAGGGTACTGAATTGTAACTTACTTTCGCCTAATAATGCGATTTTGGCAAAGAGAGTATCTCCCGCAAGGAAGCTGCTACCATCAAGTGTTTGCCCTCATTAGACTCCCCTCTGGAAGTGCTTTCACTGCAAGCTGCAGATTCCCTCGTAACAGCAAGCTTTAGGATAGGGTACTGAATTGTAACTTACTTTCGCCTAATAAGGCGTTTTTAGCAAAGAGAATATCTCCCACAGGGAAGCTGCTACCATCAAATGTTTGCCCTCGTTAGACTCCCCTCTGGAAGCGCTTTCACTGCAAGCTGCAGATTCCCTCCTAACAGCAAGCTTTAGGATAGGGTACTGAATTGTAACTTACTTTCGCATAATAATGCGATTTTGGCAAAGAGAGTATCTCCCGCAGGGAAGCAGCTACCATCAAATGTTTGCCCTCATTAGACTCCCCTCTGGAATCGCTTTCACTGCAAGCTGCAGATTCCCTCCTAACAGCAAGCTTTAGGATAGGGTACTGAATTGTAACTTACTTTCGCCTAATAATGCGATTATGGAAAAGAGAGTATCTCCCGCAGGGAAGCTGCTACCATCAAATGTTTGCCCTCATTAGACTCCCCTCTGGAAGCGCTTTCACTGCAAGCTGCAGATTCCTTCCTAACAGCAAGCTTTAGGATAGGGTACTGAATTGTAACTTACTTTCGCATAATAATGCGATTTTGGCAAAGAGACTATCTCCCGCAGGGAAGCTGCTACCATCAAATGTTTGCCCTCATTAGACTCCCCTCTGGAAGCGCTTTCACTGCAAGCTGCAGATTCCTTCCTAACAGCAAGCTTTAGGATAGGGTACTGAATTGTATCTTAACTGCGGCTAACAATGCGATTATGGCAAAGAGAGTATCTCCCGCAGGGAAGCTGCTACCATCAAATGTTTGCCCTCGTTAGACTCCCCTCTGGAAGCGCTTTCACTGCAAGCTGCAGATTCCCTCCTAACAGCAAGCTTTAGGATAGAGTACTGAATTGTAACTTAACTGCGGATAATAATGCGATTTTGGCAAAGAGATTATTTCCCGCAGGGAAGCTGCTACCATCAAATGTTTGCCCTCATTAGACTCCCCTCTGGAAGCGCTTTCACTGCAAGCTGCAGATTCCCTCCTAACAGCAAGCTTTAGGATAGGGTACTGAATTGTAACTTACTTTCGCCTAATAATGCGATTTTGGCAAAGAGAGTATCTCCCGCAGGGAAGTTGCTACCATCAAATGTTTGCCCTCATTAGACTCCCCTCTGGAAGCGCTTTCACTGCAAGCTGCAGATTCCCTCCTAACAGCAAGCTTTAGGATAGGGTACTGAATTGTAACTTACTTTCGACTATTAAGGCGATTTTGGCAAAGAGAGTATCTCCCGCAGGGAAGCTGCTACCATCAAATGTTTGCCCTCATTAGACTCCCCTCTGGAAGCGCTTTCTCTGCAAGCTGCAGATTCCCTCCTAACAGCAAGCTTTAGGATAGGGTACTGAAATGTAACTTTCTTTCGCCTATTAATGCGTTTTTAGCAAAGAGATTATCTCCCACAGGTAAGCTGCTACCATCAAATGTTTGCCCTCGTTAGACTCCCCTCTGGAACCGCTTTCTCTGCAAGCTGCAGATTCCCTCCTAACAGCAAGCTTTAGGATAGGGTACTGAATTGTAACTTACTTTCGCCTAATAAGGCGTTTTAACAAAGAGAGTATCTCCCACAGGGAAGCTGCTACCATCAAATGTTTGCCCTCGTTAGACTCCCCTCTGGAAGCGCTTTCACTGCAAGCTGCAGATTCCCTCCTAACAGCAAGCTTTACGATAGGGTACTGAATTGTAACTTACTTTCGCCTAATAAGGCGTTTTTAGGAAAGAGAGTATCTCCCACAGGGAAGCTGCTACCATCAAATGTTTGCCCTCGTTAGACTCACCTCTGGAAGCGCTTTCACTGCAAGCTGCAGATTCCCTCCTAACAGCAAGCTTTAGTATAGGGTACTGAATTGTAACTTATCTGCGGCTAATAAGGCGATTTTGGCAAAGAGAGTACCTCCCGCAGGGAAGCTGCTACCATCAAATGTTTGCCCTCGTTAGACTCCCCTCTGGAAGCGCTTTCACTGCAAGCTGCAGATTCCCTCCTAACAGCAAGCTTTAGGATAGGGTACTGAATTGTAACTTACTTTCGCCTAATAATGCGATGTTGGCAAAGAGAGTATCTCCCACAGGGAAGCTGCTACCATCAAATGTTTGCCCTCATTAGACTCCCCTCTGGAAGCGCTTTCACTGCAAGCTGCAGATTCCCTCCTAACAGCAAGCTTTAGGATAGGGTACTGAATTGTAACTTAACTGCGGATAATAAGGCGATTTTGTCAAAGAGAGTATCTCCCGCAGGGAAGCTGCTACCATCAAATGTTTGCCCTCATTAGACTCCCCTCTGGAAGCGCTTTCACTGCAAGCTGCAGATTCCCTCCTAACAGCAAGCTTTAGGATAGGGTCCTGAATTGTAACGTACTTTCGCCTAATAATGCGATTTTGGCAAAGAGATTATCTCCCGCAGGGAAGCTGCTACCATCAAATGTTTGCCCTCGTTAGACTCCCCTCTGGAAGCGCTTTCTCTGCAAGCTTCAGATTCCCTCCTAACAGCAAGCTTTAGGATGGGGTACTGAATTGTAACTTACTTTCGCCTAATAATGCGATTTTGGCAAAGAGAGTATCTCCCGCAGGGCAGCTGCTACCATCAAATGTTTGCCCTCATTAGACTCCCCTCTGGAACCGCTTTCACTGCAAGCTGCAGATTCCCTCCTAATAGCAAGCTTTAGGATAGAGTACTGAATTGTAACTTACTTTCGCCTAATAATGCGATTTTGGCAAAGAGAGTATCTCCCGCAGGGAAGCTGCTACCATCAAATGTTTGCCCTCGTTAGACTCCCCTCTGGAAGCGCTTTCACTGCAAGCTGCAGATTCCCTCCTAACAGCAAGCTTTAGGATAGGGTACTGAATTGTAACTTACTTTCGCCTAATAATGCGATTTTGGCAAAGAGAGTATCTCCCACAGGGAAGCTGCTAACATCAAATGTTTGCCCTCATTAGACTCCCCTCTGGAAGCGCTTTCACTGCAAGCTGCAGATTCCCTCCTAACAGCAAGCTTTAGGATAGGGTACTGAATTGTATCTTAACTGCGGCTAATGAGGCGATTTTGGCAAAGAGAGTATCTCCCGCAGGGAAGCTGCTACCATCAAATGTTTGCCCTCATTAGACTCCCCTCTGGAAGCGCTTTCACTGCAAGCTGCAGATTCCCTCCTAACAGCAAGCTTTAGGATAGGGTACTGAATTGTAACTTACTTTCGCCTAATAATGCGATTTTGGCAAAGAGAGTATCTCCCGCAGGGAAGCTGCTACCATCAAATGTTTGCCCTCATTAGACTCCCCTCTGAAAGCGCTTTCACTGCAAGCTGCAGATTCCCTCCTAACAGCAAGCTTTAGGATAGGGTACTGAATTGTAACTTACTTTCGCCTAATAATGCGATTTTGGCAAAGAGAGTATCTCCCGCAGGGAAGCTGCTACCATCAAATGTTTGCCCTCATTAGACTCCCCTCTGGAAGCGCTTTCACTGCAAGCTGCAGATTCCTTCCTAACAGCAAGCTTTAGGATAGGGTACTGAATTGTAACTTACTTTCGCCTAATAATGCGATTTTGGCAAAGAGACTATCTCCCGCAGGGAAGCTGCTACCATCAAATGTTTGCCCTCATTAGACTCCCCTCTGGAAGCGCTTTCACTGCAAGCTGCAGATTCCTTCCTAACAGCAAGCTTTAGGATAGGGTACTGAATTGTATCTTAACTGCGGCTAATAATGCGATTTTGGCAAAGAGAGTATTTCCCGCAGGGAAGCTGCTACCATCAAATGTTTGCCCTCATTAGACTCCCCTCTGGAAGCGCTTTCACTGCAAGCTGCAGATTCCCTCCTAACAGCAAGCTTTAGGATAGGGTACTGAATTGTAACTTACTTTCGCCTAATAATGCGATTTTGGCAAAGAGAGTATCTCCCGCAGGGAAGTTGCTACCATCAAATGTTTGCCCTCATTAGACTCCCCTCTGGAAGCGCTTTCACTGCAAGCTGCAGATTCCTTCCTAACAGCAAGCTTTAGGATAGGGTACTGAATTGTAACTTACTTTCGCCTAATAATGCGATTTTGGCAAAGAGAGTATCTCCCGCAGGGAAGCTGTTACCATCAAACGTTTGCCCTCATTAGACTCCCCTCTGGAAGCGCTTTCACTGCAAGCTGCAGATTCCCTCCTAACAGCAAGCTTTAGGATAGGGTACTGAATTGTAACTTACTTTCTCATAATAATGCGATTTTGGCAAAGAGACTATCTCCCGCAGGGAAGCTGCTACCATCAAATGTTTGCCCTCATTAGACTCCCCTCTGGAAGCGCTTTCACTGCAAGCTGCAGATTCCTTCCTAACAGCAAGCTTTAGGATAGAGTACAAAATTGTAACTTAACTGCGGATAATAATGCGATTTTGGCAAAGAGAGTATTTCCCGCAGGGAAGCTGCTACCATCAAATGTTTGCCCTCATTAGACTCCCCTCTGGAAGCGCTTTCACTGCAAGCTGCAGATTCCCTCCTAACAGCAAGCTTTAGGATAGGGTACTGAATTGTAACTTACTTTCGCCTAATAATGCGATTTTGGCAAAGAGAGTATCTCCCGCAGGGAAGCTGCTACCATCAAATGTTTGCCCTCATTAGACTCCCCTCTGGAAGCGCTTTCACTGCAAGCTGCAGATTCCCTCCTAACAGCAAGCTTTAGGATAGGGTACTGAATTGTAACTTACTTTCGACTATTAAGGCGATTTTGGCAAAAAGAGTATCTCCCGCAGGGAAGCTGCTACCATCAAATGTTTGCCCTCATTAGACTCCCATCTGGAAGCGCTTTCACTGCAAGCTGCAGATTCCCTCCTAACAGCAAGCTTTACGATAGCGTATTGAATTGTAACTTACTTATGCCTAATAATGCGATTATGGCAAAGAGAGTATCTCCCGCAGGGAAGCTGCTACCATCAAATGTTTGCCCTCATTAGACTCCCCTCTGGAAGCGCTTTCTCTGGAAGCTGCAGATTCCCTCCTAACAGCAAGCTTTAGGATAGGGTACTGAAATGTAACTTTCTTTCGCCTATTAATGCGTTTTTAGCAAAGAGATTATCTCCCACAGGTAAGCTGCTACCATCAAATGTTTGCCCTCGTTAGACTCCCCTCTGGAAGCGCTTTCACTGCAAGCTGCAGATTCCCTCCTAACAGCAAGCTTTAGGATAGTGTACTGGATTGTAACTTACTTTCGCCTAATAAGGCGTTTTAACAAAGAGAGTATCTCCCACAGGGAAGCTGCTACCATCAAATGTTTGCCCTCATTAGACTCCCCTCTGGAAGCGCTTTCACTGCAAGCTGCAGATTCCCTCCTAACAGCAAGCTTTAGGATAGGGTACTGAATTGTAACTTACTTTCGCCTAATAATGCGATTTTGGCAAAGAGAGTATCTCCCGCAGGGAAGCTGCTACCATCAAATGTTTGCCCTCGTTAGACTGCCCTCTGGAAGCGCTTTCACTGCAAGCTGCAGATTCCCTCCTAACAGCAAGCTTTAGGATAGGGTACTGAATTGTAACTTACTTTCGCCTATTAATGCGATTTTGGCAAAGAGAGTATCTCCCGCAAGGAAGCTGCTACCATCAAGTGTTTGCCCTCATTAGACTCCCCTCTGGAAGTGCTTTCACTGCAAGCTGCAGATTCCCTCGTAACAGCAAGCTTTAGGATAGGGTACTGAATTGTAACTTACTTTCGCCTAATAAGGCATTTATAGCAAAGAGAATATCTCCCACAGGGAAGCTGCTACCATCAAATGTTTGCCCTCATTAGACTCCCCTCTGGAAGCGCTTTCACTGCAAGCTGCAGATTCCCTCCTAACAGCAAGCTTTAGGATAGTGTACTGAATTGTAACTTACTTTCGCCTAAAAAGGCGTTTTTAGCAGAGAGAGTATCTCCCACAGGGAAGCTGCTACCATCAAATGTTTTCCCTCGTTAGACTCCCCTCTGGAAGCGCTTTCACTGCAAGCTGCAGATTCCCTCCTAACAGCAAGCTTTAGGATAGGGTACTGAATTGTAACTTACTTTCGCCTAATAATGCGATTTTGGCAAAGAGAGTATCTCCCGCAGGGAAGCTGCTACCATCAAATGTTTGCCCTCATTAGACTCCCCTCTGGAAGCGCTTTCACTGCAAGCTGCAGATTCCCTCCTAACAGCAAGCTTTAAGATAGAGTACTGAATTGTAACTTACTTTCGCCTAATATTGCGATTTTGGCAAAGAGAGTATCTCCCGCAGGGAAGCTGCTACCATCAAATGTTTGCCCTCATTAGACTCCCATCTGGAAGCGCTTTCACTGCAAGCTGCATATTCCCTCCTAACAGCAAGCTTTAGGATAGGGTACTGAATTGTAACTTACTTTCGACTATTAAGGCGATTTTGGCAAAAAGAGTATCTCCCGCAGGGAAGCTGCTACCATCAAATGTTTGCCCTCATTAGACTCCCCTCTGGAAGCGCTTTCACTGCAAGCTGCAGATTCCCTCCTAACAGCAAGCTTTAAGATAGAGTACTGAATTGTAACTTACTTTCGCCTAATAATGCGATTTTGGCAAAGAGAGTATCTCCCGCAGGGAAGCTGCTACCATCAAATGTTTCCCTCATTAGACTCCCCTCTGGAAGCGCTTTCACTGCAAGCTGCAGATTCCCTCCTAACAGCAAGCTTTACGATAGGGTATTGAATTGTAACTTACTTACGCCTAATAATGCGATTATGGCAAAGAGAATATCTCCCGCAGGGAAGCTGCTACCATCAAATGTTTGCCCTCATTAGACTCCCCTCTGGAAGCGCTTTCTCTGCAAGCTGCAGATTCCCTCCTAACAGCAAGCTTTACGATAGGGTACTGAAATGTAACTTTCTTTAGCCTATTAATGCGTTTTTAGCAAAGAGATTATCTCCCACAGGTAAGCTGCTACCATCAAATATTTGCCCTCGTTAGACTCCCCTCTGGAAGCGCTTTCACTGCAAGCTGCAGATTCCCTCCTAACAGCAAGCTTTAGGATAGGTTACTGAATTGTAACTTACTTTCGCCTAATAAGGCGTTTTAACAAAGAGAGTATCTCCCACAGGGAAGCTGCTACCATCAAATATTTGCCCTCGTTAGACTCCCCTCTGGAAGCGCTTTCACTGCAAGCTGCAGATTCTCTCCTAACAGCAAGCTTTAGGATAGGGTACTGAATTGTAACTTACTTTCGCCTAATAATGCGATTTTGGAAAAGAGATTATCTCCCGCAGGGAAGCTGCTACCATCAAATGTTTGCCCTCGTTAGACTCCCCTCTGGAAGCGCTTTCACTGTAAGCTGCAGATTCCCTCCTAACAGCAAGCTTTAGGATAGGGTACTGAATTGTAACTTACTTTCGCCTAATAATGCGATTTTGGCAAAGAGAGTATCTCCCGCAAGGAAGCTGGTACCATCAAGTGTTTGCCCTCATTAGACTCCCCTCTGGAAGCGCTTTCACTGCAAGCTGCAGATTCCCTCCTAACAGCAAGCTTTAGGATAGGGTACTGAATTGTAACTTACTTTCGCCTAATAAGGCGTTTTTAGCAAAGAGAATATCTCCCACAGGGAAGCTGCTACCATCAAATGTTTCCCTCGTTAGACTCCCCTCTGGAAGCGCTTTCACTGCAAGCTGCAGATTCCCTCCTAACAGCAAGCTTTAGGATAGGGTACTGAATTGTACCTTACTTTCGCCTAATAATGCGATTTTGGCAAAGAGACTATAACTCGCAGGGAAGCTGCTGCCACCAAATGTTTGCCCTCATTAGACTCCCCTCTGGAAGCGCTTTCACTGCAAGCTGCAGATTCCCTCCTAACAGCAAGCTTTAGGATAGGGTACTGAATTGTATCTTCACTGCGGATAATAAGCCGATTTTGGCAAAGAGAGTATCTCCCGCAGGGAAGCTGCTACCATCAAATGTTTGCCCTCATTAGACTCCCCTCTGGAAGCGCTTTCACTGCAAGCTGCAGATTCCCTCCTAACAGCAAGCTTTAGGATAGGGTACTGAATTGTAACTTAACTGCGGCTAATAAGGGGATTTTGGCAAAGAGACTATCTCCCGCAGGGAAGCTGCTACCATCAAATGTTTGCCCTCATTAGACTCCCCTCTGGAAGCGCTTTCACTGCAAGCTGCAGATTCCCTCCTAACAGCAAGCTTTAGGATAGGGTACTGAATTGTAACTTAACTGCGGATAAAAATGCGATTTTGGCAAAGAGAGTATTTCCCGCAGGGAAGCTGCTACCATCAAATGTTTGCCCTCATTAGACTCCCCTCTGGAAGCGCTTTCACTGCAAGCTGCAGATTCCCTCCTAACAGCAAGCTTTAGTATAGGGTACTGAATTGTAACTTACTTTCGCCTAATAATGCGATTTTGGCAAAGAGAGTATCTCCCACAGGGAAGCTGCTACCATCAAATGTTTGCCTTCATTAGACTCCCCTCTGGAAGCGCTTTCACTGCAAGCTGCAGATTCCCTCCTAACAGCAAGCTTTAGGATAGGGTACTGAATTGTAACTTACTTTCGCCTAATAATGCGATTTTGGCAAAGAGAGTATCTCCCGCAGGGAAGCTGCTACCATCAAATGTTTGCCTTCATTAGACTCCCCTCTGGAAGCGCTTTCACTGCAAGCTGCAGATTCCCTCCTAACAGCAAGCTTTAGGATAGGGTACTGAATTGTAACTTACTTTCGACTATTAAGGCGATTTTGGCAGAAAGAGTATCTCCCGCAGGGAAGCTGCTACCATCAAATGTTTGCCCTCATTAGACTCCCCTCTGGAAGCGCTTTCACTGCAAGCTGCAGATTCCCTCGTAACAGCAAGCTTTACGATAGGGTATTGAATTGTATCTTACTTACGCCTAATAATGCGATTATGGCAAAGAGAGTATCTCCCGCAGGGAAGCTGCTACCATCAAATGTTTGCCCTCATTAGACTCCCCTCTGGAAGCGCTTTCTCTGCAAGCTGCAGATTCCCTCCTAACAGCAAGCTTTAGGATAGGGTACTGAAATGTAACTTTC
This sequence comes from Phaenicophaeus curvirostris, assembly GCF_032191515.1. Classification (NCBI taxonomy): domain Eukaryota; kingdom Metazoa; phylum Chordata; class Aves; order Cuculiformes; family Cuculidae; genus Phaenicophaeus; species Phaenicophaeus curvirostris. The sequence continues at coordinate 16,620 of NW_027206818.1, forward strand.
TTTCGCCTATTAATGCGTTTTTAGCAAAGAGATTATCTCCCACAGGGAAGCTGCTACCATCAAATGTTTGCCCTCGTTAGACTCCCCTCTGGAAGCGCTTTCACTGCAAGCTGCAGATTCCCTCCTAACAGCAAGCTTTAGGATAGGGTACTGAATTGTAACTTAACTGCGGCTAATAAGGGGATTTTGGCAAAGAGACTATCTCCCGCAGGGAAGCTGCTACCATCAAATGTTTGCCCTCATTAGACTCCCCTCTGGAAGCGCTTTCACTGCAAGCTGCAGATTCCCTCCTAACAGCAAGCTTTAGGATAGGGTACTGAATTGTAACTTAACTGCGGATAAAAATGCGATTTTGGCAAAGAGAGTATTTCCCGCAGGGAAGCTGCTACCATCAAATGTTTGCCCTCATTAGACTCCCCTCTGGAAGCGCTTTCACTGCAAGCTGCAGATTCCCTCCTAACAGCAAGCTTTAGGATAGGGTACTGAATTGTAACTTACTTTCGCCTAATAATGCGATTTTGGCAAAGAGAGTATCTCCCGCAGGGAAGCTGCTACCATCAAATGTTTGCCTTCATTAGACTCCCCTCTGGAAGCGCTTTCACTGCAAGCTGCAGATTCCCTCCTAACAGCAAGCTTTAGGATAGGGTACTGAATTGTAACTTACTTTCGACTATTAAGGCGATTTTGGCAGAAAGAGTATCTCCCGCAGGGAAGCTGCTACCATCAAATGTTTGCCCTCATTAGACTCCCCTCTGGAAGCGCTTTCACTGCAAGCTGCAGATTCCCTCCTAACAGCAAGCTTTACGATAGGGTATTGAATTGTAACTTTCTTTCGCCTAATAATGCGATTATGGCAAAGAGAGTATCTCCCGCAGGGAAGCTGCTACCATCAAATGTTTGCCCTCATTAGACTCCCCTCTGGAAGCGCTTTCACTGCAAGCTGCAGATTCCCTCCTAACAGCAAGCTTTAGGATAGGGTACTGAATTGTAACTTACTTTCGCCTATTAATGCGATTTTGGCAAAGAGAGTATCTCCCGCAAGGAAGCTGCTACCATCAAGTGTTTGCCCTCATTACACTCCCCTCTGGAAGTGCTTTCACTGCAAGCTGCAGATTCCCTCGTAACAGCAAGCTTTAGGATAGGGTACTGAATTGTAACTTACTTTCGCCTAATAAGGCGTTTTTATCAAAGAGAATATCTCCCACAGGGAAGCTGCTACCATCAAATGTTTGCCCTCTTTAGACTCCCCTCTGGAAGCGCTTTCACTGCAAGCTGCAGATTCCCTCCTAACAGCAAGCTTTACGATAGGGTACTGAATTGTAACTTACTTTCGACTAAAAAGGCGTTTTTAGCAGAGAGAGTATCTCCCACAGGGAAGCTGCTACCATCAAATGTTTTCCCTCGTTAGACTCCCCTCTGGAAGCGCTTTCACTGCAAGCTGCAGATTCCCTCCTAACAGCAAGCTTTAGGATAGGGTACTGAATTGTAACTTACTTTCGCCAAATAATGCGATTTTGGCAAAGAGAGTATCTCCCACAGGGAAGTTGCTACCATCAAATGTTTGCCCTCGTTAGACTCCCCTCTGGAAGCGCTTTCACTGCAAGCTGCAGATTCCCTCGTAACAGCAAGCTTTAGGATAGGGTACTGAATTGTAACTTACTTTCGCCTAATAAGGCGTTTTTAGCAAAGAGACTATAACTCGCAGGGAAGCTGCTGTCACCAAATGTTTGCCCTCATTAGACTCCACTCTGGAAGCGCTTTCACTGCAAGCTGCAGATTCCCTCCTAACAGCAAGCTTTATGATAGGGTACTGAATTGTAACTTACTTTCGCCTAATAATGCGATTTTGGCAAAGAGAATATGTCCCGCAGGGAAGCTGTTACCGTCAAACGTTTGCCCTCATTAGACTCCCCTCTGGAAGCGCTTTCACTGCAAGCTGCAGATTCCCTCCTAACAGCAAGCTTTAGGATAGGGTACTGAATTGTAACTTACTTTCGCCTAATAATGCGATTTTGGCAAAGAGAGTATCTCCCGCAGGGAAGCTGCTACCATCAAATGTTTGCCCTCGTTAGACTCCCCTCTGGAAGCGCTTTCACTGCAAGCTGCAGATTCCCTCCTAACAGCAAGCTTTAGGATAGGGTACTGAATTGTAACTTACTTTCGCCTAATAATGCGATTTTGGCAAAGAGAGTATCTCCCGCAGGGAAGCTGCTACCATCAAATGTTTGCCCTCGTTAGACTCCCCTCTGGAAGCGCTTTCACTGCAAGCTGCAGATTCCCTCCTAACAGCAAGCTTTAGGATAGGGTACTGAATTGTAACTTACTTTCTCCTAATAATGCGATTATAGCAATGAGAGTATCTCCCGCAGGGAAGCTGCTACCATCAAATGTTTGCCCTCGTTAAACTACCCTCTGGAAGCGCTTTCACTGCAAGCTGCAGATTCCCTCCTAACAGCAAGCTTTAGGATAGGGTACTGAATTGTAACTTACTTTCGACTATTAAGGCGATTTTGGCAAAAAGAGTATCTCCCGCAGGGAAGCTGCTACCATCAAATGTTTGCCCTCATTAGACTCCCCTCTGGAAGCGCTTTCTCTGCAAGCTGCAGATTCCCTCCTAACAGCAAGCTTTAGGATAGGGTACTGAAATGTAACTTTCTTTCGCCTATTAATGCGTTTTTAGCAAGGAGATTATCTCCCACAGGTAAGCTGCTACCATCAAATGTTTGCCCTCGTTAGACTCCCCTCTGGAAGCGCTTTCACTGCAAGCTGCAGATTCCCTCCTAACAGCAAGCTTTAGGATAGGGTACTGAATTGTAACTTACTTTCGCCTAATAAGGCGTTTTAACAAAGAGAGTATCTCCCACAGGGAAGCAACTACCATCAAATGTTTGCCCTCATTAGACTCCCCTCTGGAAGCGCTTTCACTGCAAGCTGCAGATTCCCTCCTAACAGTAAGCTTTACGATAGCGTACTGAATTGTATCTTATTTTCGCCTAATAAGGCGTTTTTAGCAAAGAGAATATCTCCCACAGGGAAGCTGCTACCATCAAATGTTTGCCCTCGTTAGACTCCCATCTGGAAGCGCTTTCACTGCAAGCTGCAGATTCCCTCCTAACAGCAAGCTTTAGGATAGGGTACTGAATTGTAACTTAACTGCGGCTAATAAGGGGATTTTGGCAAAGAGAGTATCTCCCGCAGGGAAGCTGCTACCATCAAATGTTTGCCCTCATTAGACTCCCCTCTGGAAGCGCTTTCACTGCAAGCTGCAGATTCCCTCCTAACAGCAAGCTTTAGGATAGGGTACTGAATTGTAACTTACTTTCGCCTAAAAAGGCGTTTTTAGCAGAGAGAGTATCTCCCACAGGGAAGCTGCTACCATCAAATGTTTTCCCTCGTTAGACTCCCCTCTGGAAGCGCTTTCACTGCAAGCTGCAGATTCCCTCCTAACAGCAAGCTTTAGGATAGGGTACAGAATTGTAACTTACTTTCGCCTAATAATGCGATTTTGGCAAAGAGAGTATCTCCCGCAGGGAAGCTGCTACCATCAAATGTTTGCCCTCGTTAGACTCCCCTCTGGAAGCGCTTTCACTGCAAGCTGCAGATTCCCTCCTAACAGCAAGCTTTAGGATAGTGTACTGAATTGTATCTTACTTTCGCCTAATAATGCGATTTTGGCAAAGAGACTATCTCCCACAGGGAAGCTGCTACCATCAAATGCTGTCTCTCGTTAGATTCCTCTCTTGAAGCACTTTCACTGCAAGCTGCAGATTCCCTCCTAACAGCAAGCTTTAGGATAGGGTACTGAATTGTAACTTAACTGGGGCTAATAATGCGATTTTGGCAAAGAGAGTATCTCCCGCAAGGAAGCTGCGACCATCAAGTGTTTGCCCTGATTAGACTCCCCTCTGGAAGCGCTTTCACTGCAAGCTGCAGATTCCCTCCTAACAGCAAGCTTTAGGATAGGGTACTGAATTGTAACTTACTTTCGCCTAATAAGGCGTTTTAACAAAGAGAGTATCTCCCACAGGGAAGCAACTACCATCAAATGTTTGCCCTCATTAGACTCCCCTCTGGAAGCGCTTTCACTGCAAGCTGCAGATTCCCTCCTAACAGTAAGCTTTACGATAGCGTACTGAATTGTATCTTATTTTCGCCTAATAAGGCGTTTTTAGCAAAGAGAATATCTCCCACAGGGAAGCTGCTACCATCAAATGTTTGCCCTCGTTAGACTCCCATCTGGAAGCGCTTTCACTGCAAGCTGCAGATTCCCTCCTAACAGCAAGCTTTAGGATAGGGTACTGAATTGTAACTTAACTGCGGCTAATAAGGGGATTATGGCAAAGAGAGTATCTCCCGCAGGGAAGCTGCTACCATCAAATGTTTGCCCTCATTAGACTCCCCTCTGGAAGCGCTTTCACTGCAAGCTGCAGATTCCCTCCTAACAGCAAGCTTTAGGATAGGGTACTGAATTGTAACTTACTTTCGCCTAATAAGGCGTTTTTATTAAAGAGAGTATCTCCCACAGGGAAGCTGCTACCATCAAATGTTTTCCCTCGTTAGACTCCCCTCTGGAAGCGCTTTCACTGCAAGCTGCAGATTCCCTCCTAACAGCAAGCTTTAGGATAGGGTACTGAATTGTAACTTACTTTTGAATAATAATGCGATTTTTGCAAAGAGAGTATCTCCCGCAGGGAAGCTGCTACCATCAAATGTTTGCCCTCGTTAGACTCCCCTCTGGAAGTGCTTTCACTGCAAGCTGCAGATTCCCTGCTAACAGCAAGCTTTAGGATAGTGTACTGAATTGTAACTTACCTTCGCCTAATAATTCGATGGTGTAAAAGAGACTTTCTCCCACAGGGAAGCTGCTACCATCAAAAGCTGGCTCTCGTTAGATTCCTCTCTTGAAGCACTTTACTGCAAGCTGCAGATTCCCTCCTAACAGCAAGCTTTAGGATAGGGTACTGAATTGTAACTAACTTTCGCCTAATAATGCGATTTTGGCAAAGAGAGTATCTCCCGCAAGGAAGCTGCTACCATCAAGTGTTTGCCCTCATTAGACTCCCCTCTGGAAGCGCTTTCACTGCAAGCTGCAGATTCCCTCCTAACAGCAAGCTTTAGGATAGGGTACTGAATTGTAACTTACTTTCGCCTAATAATGCGATTTTGGCAAAGAGAGTATCTCCCGCAGGGAAGCTGCTACCATCAAATGTTTGCCCTCATTAGACTCCCCTCTGGAAGCGCTTTCACTGCAAGCTGCAGATTCCCTCCTAACAGCAAGCTTTAGGATAATGTACTGAATTGTAACTTACTTTCGCCTAATAATGCGATTTTGGCAAAGAGAATATCTCCCGCAGGGAAGCTGCTACCATCAAATGTTTGCCCTCATTAGACTCCCCTCTGGAAGCGCTTTCACTGCAAGCTGCAGATTCCCTCCTAACAGCAAGCTTTAGGATAGGGTACTGAATTGTATCTTACTTTCGCCTAATAATGCGATTCTGTCAAAGAGAGTATCTCCCGCAGGGAAGCTGCTACCATCAAATGTTTGCCCTCGTTAGACTCCCCTCTGGAAGCGCTTTCTCTGCAAGCTGCAGATCCCTCCTAACAGCAAGCTTTAGGATAGTGTACTGAAATGTAACTTTCTTTCGCCTATTAATGCGTTTTTAGCAAAGAGATTATCTCCCACAGGTAAGCTGCTTCCATCAAATGTTTGCCCTCGTTAGACTCCCCTCTGGAAGCGCTTTCACTGCAAGCTGCAGATTCCCTGCTAACAGCAAGCTTTACGATCGGGTACTGAATTGTAACTTAACTGGGTCTAATAATGCGATTTTGGCAAAGAGAGTATCTCCCGCAAGGAAGCTGCTACCATCAAGTGTTTGCCCTCATTAGACTCCCCTCTGGAAGCGCTTTCACTGCAAGCTGCAGATTCCCTCCTAACAGCAAGCTTTAGGATAGTGTACTGAATTGTAACTTACTTTCGCCTAATAATGCGATTTTGGCAAAGAGAGTATCTCCCACAGGGAAGCTGCTACCATCAAATGTTTGCCCTCATTAGACTCCCCTCTGGAAGCGCTTTCACTGCAAGCTGCAGATTCCCTCCTAACAGCAAGCTTTACGATAGGGTATTGAATTGTAACTTACTTACGCCTAATAATGCGATTATGGCAAAGAGAGTATCTCCCACAGGGAAGCTGCTACCATCAAATGTTTGCCCTCGTTAGACTCCCCTCTGGAAGCGCTTTCTCTGCAAGCTGCAGATTCCCCCCTAACAGCAAGCTTTAGGATAGGGTACTGAAATGTAACTTTCTTTCGCCTATTAATGCGTTTTTATCAAAGAGATTATCTCCCACAGGTAAGCTGCTTCCATCAAATGTTTGCCCTCGTTAGACTCCCCTCTGGAAGCGCTTTCACTGCAAGCTGCAGATTCCCTCCTAACAGCAAGCTTTAGGATAGGGTACTGAATTGTAACTTACTTTCGCCTAATAAGGCGTTTTTATCAAGGAGAGTATCTCCCACAGGGAAGCTGCTACCATCAAATGTTTCCCTCGTTAGACTCCCCTCTGGAAGCGCTTTCACTGCAAGCTGCAGACTCCCTCCTAACAGCAAGCTTTAGGATAGGGTACTGAATTGTAACTTACTTTCGCCTAATAATGAGATTTTGGCAAAGAGAGTATCTCCCGCAGGGAAGCTGCTACCATCAAATGTTTGCCCTCGTTAGACTCCCCTCTGGAAGTGCTTTCACTGCAAGCTGCAGATTCCCTCCTAACAGCAAGATTTAGGATAGTGTACTGAATTGTATCTTACTTTCGCCTAATAATGCGATTTTGGCAAAGAGACTATCTCCCACAGGGAAGCTGCTACCATCAAATGCTGGCTCTCGTTAGATTCGTCTCTTGAAGCACTTTCACTGCAAGCTGCAGATTCCCTCCTAACAGCAAGCTTTAGGATAGGGTACTGAATTGTAACTTAACTGGGGCTAATAATGCGATTTTGGCAAAGAGAGTATCTCCCGCAAGGAAGCTGCGACCATCAAGTGTTTGCCCTGATTAGACTCCCCTCTGGAAGCGCTTTCACTGCAAGCTGCAGATTCCCTCCTAACAGCAAGCTTTAGGATAGGGTACTGAATTGTAACTTAACTGGGGCTAATAATGCGATTTTGTCAAAGAGAGTATCTCCCGCAGGGAAGCTGCTACCATCAAATGTTTGCCCTCGTTAGACTCCCCTCTGGAATCGCTTTCTCTGCAAGCTGCAGATTCCCTCCTAACAGCAATCTTTAGGATAGGGTACTGAATTGTAACATAAAAGCGGCTAATAAGGCGATATTGGAAAAGAGAGTATCTCCCGCAGGGAAGCTGCTACCATCAAATATTTGCCCTCTTTAGACTCCCCTCTGGAAGCGCTTTCACTGCAAGCTGCAGATTCCCTCCTAACAGCAAGCTTTAGGATAGGGTACTGAATTGTAACTTACTTTCGCCTAATAATGCGATTTTGGCAAAGAGAGTATCTCCCGCAGGGAAGCTGCTACCATCAAATGTTTGCCCTCATTAGACTCCCCTCTGGAAGCGCTTTCACTGCAAGCTGCAGATTCCCTCCTAACAGCAAGCTTTAGGATAGGGTACTGAATTGTAACTTACTTTCGCCTAATAAGGCGTTTTTAGCAAAGAGAGTATCTCCCGCAGGGAAGCTGCTACCATCAAATGTTTGCCCTCGTTAGACTCCCCTCTGGAAGCGCTTTCACTGCAAGCTGCAGATTCCCTCCTAACAGCAAGCTTTACGTTAGGGTACTGAATTGTAACTTACTTTCGCCTAATAAGGCGTTTTTATTAAAGAGAGTATCTCCCACAGGGAAGCTGCTACCATCAAATGTTTTCCCTCGTTAGACTCCCCTCTGGAAGCGCTTTCACTGCAAGCTGCAGATTCCCTCCTAACAGCAAGCTTTAGGATAGGGTACTGAATTGTAACTTACTTTTGCCTAATAATGCGATTTTGGCAAAGAGAGTATCTCCCGCAGGGAAGCTGCTACCATCAAATGTTTGCCCTCGTTAGACTCCCCTCTGGAAGTGCTTTCACTGCAAGCTGCAGATTCCCTGCTAACAGCAAGCTTTAGGATAGTGTACTGAATTGTAACTTACCTTCGCCTAATAATTCGATGGTGTAAAAGAGACTTTCTCCCACAGGGAAGCTGCTACCATCAAAAGCTGGCTCTCGTTAGATTCCTCTCTTGAAGGACTTTACTGCAAGCTGCAGATTCCCTCCTAACAGCAAGCTTTAGGATAGGGTACTGAATTGTAACTTACTTTCGCCTAATAAGGCGTTTTTAGCAAAGAGAGTATCTCCCGCAGGGAAGCTGCTACCATCAAATGTTTGCCCTCGTTAGACTCCCCTCTGGAAGCGCTTTCACTGCAAGCTGCAGATTCCCTCCTAACAGCAAGCTTTAGGATAGTGTACTGAATTGTATCTTAACTGCAGCTAATAATGCGATTTTGGCAAAGAGAGTATCTCCCACAGGGAAGCTGCTACCATCAAATGTTTGCCCTCATTAGACTCCCCTCTGGAAGCGCTTTCACTGCAAGCTGCAGATTCCCTCCTAACAGCAAGCTTTACGATAGGGTATTGAATTGTAACTTACTTACGCCTAATAAGGCGATTATGGCAAAGAGAGTATCTCCCACAGGGAAGCTGCTACCATCAAATGTTTGCCCTCGTTAGACTCCCCTCTGGAAGCGCTTTCACTGCAAGCTGCAGATTCCCTCCTAACAGCAAGCTTTGCGATCGGGTACTGAATTGTAACTTAACTGGGTCTAATAATGCGATTTTGGCAAAGAGAGTATCTCCCGCAAGGAAGCTGCTACCATCAAGTGTTTGCCCTCATTAGACTCCCCTCTGGAAGCGCTTTCACTGCAAGCTGCAGATTCCCTCCTAACAGCAAGCTTTAGGATAGTGTACTGAATTGTATCTTAACTGCAGCTAATAATGCGATTTTGGCAAAGAGAGTATCTCCCACAGGGAAGCTGCTACCATCAAATGTTTGCCCTCATTAGACTCCCCTCTGGAAGCGCTTTCACTGCAAGCTGCAGATTCCCTCCTAACAGCAAGCTTTACGATAGGGTATTGAATTGTAACTTACTTACGCCTAATAATGCGATTATGGCAAAGAGAGTATCTCCCACAGGGAAGCTGCTACCATCAAATGTTTGCCCTCGTTAGACTCCCCTCTGGAAGCGCTTTCTCTGCAAGCTGCAGATTCCCCCCTAACAGCAAGCTTTAGGATAGGGTACTGAAATGTAACTTTCTTTCGCCTATTAATGCGTTTTTATCAAAGAGATTATCTCCCACAGGTAAGCTGCTTCCATCAAATGTTTGCCCTCGTTAGACTCCCCTCTGGAAGCGCTTTCACTGCAAGCTGCAGATTCCCTCCTAACAGCAAGCTTTAGGATAGGGTACTGAATTGTAACTTAACTGGGGCTAATAATGCGATTTTGGCAAAGAGAGTATCTCCCGCAAGGAAGCTGCTACCATCAAGTGTTTGCCCTCATTAGACTCCCCTCTGGAAGCGCTTTCACTGCAAGCTGCAGATTCCCTCCTAACAGCAATCTTTAGGATAGGGTACTGAATTGTAACATAACTGCGGCTAATAATGCGATTTTGGCAAAGAGACTATCTCCCACAGGGAAGCTGCTACCATCAAATGTTTGCCCTCATTAGACTCCCCTCTGGAAGCGCTTTGACTGCAAGCTGCAGATTCCCTCCTAACAGCAAGCTTTAGGATAGGGTACTGAATTGTAATTTACTTTCGCCTAAAAATGCGTTTTTAACAAAGAGAGTATCTCCCGCAGGGAAGCTGCTACCATCAAGTGTTTGCCCTCATTAGACTCCCCTCTGGAAGCGCTTTCACTGCAAGCTGCAGATTCCCTCCTAACAGCAAGCTTTAGGATAGGGTACTGAATTGTAACTTACTTTCGCCTAATAAGGCGTTTTTATCAAAGGGAATATCTCCCACAGGGAAGCTGCTACCAACAAATGTTTGCCCTCATTAGACTCCCCTCTGGAAGCGCTTTCACTGCAAGCTGCAGATTCCCTCCTAACAGCAAGCTTTAGGATAGGGTACTGAATTGTAACTTACTTTCGCCTAAAAAGGCGTTTTTAGCAGAGAGAGTATCTCCCACAGGGAAGCTGCTACCATCAAATGTTTCCCTCGTTAGACTCCCCACTGGAAGTGCTTTCACTGCAAGCTGCAGATTCCCTCCTAACAGCAAGCTTTAGGATAGGGTACTGAATTGTAACTTACTTTCGCCTAATAATGCGATTTTGGCAAAGAGAGTATCTCCCGCAGGGAAGCTGCTACCATCAAATGTTTGCCCTCGTTAGACTCCCCTCTGGAAGCGCTTTCACTGCAAGCTGCAGATTCCCTCCTAACAGCAAGATTTAGGATAGTGTACTGAATTGTATCTTACTTTCGCCTAATAATGCGATTTTGGCAAAGAGACTATCTCCCACAGGGAAGCTGCTACCATCAAATGCTGGCTCTCGTTAGATTCGTCTCTTGAAGCACTTTCACTGCAAGCTGCAGATTCCCTCCTAACAGCAAGTTTTAGGATAGGGTACTGAATTGTAACTTATACTGGGGCTAATAATGCGATTTTGGCAAAGAGAGTATCTCCCGCAAGGAAGCTGCGACCATCAAGTGTTTGCCCTCATTAGACTCCCCTCTGGAAGCGCTTTCACTGCAAGCTGCAGATTCCCTCCTAACAGCAAGCTTTAGGATAGGGTACTGAATTGTAACTTAACTGCGGATAATAAGGCGATTTTGGCAAAGAGAGTATCTCCCGCAGGGAAGCTGCTACCATCAAATGTTTGCCCTCCTTAGACTCCCCTCTGGAAGCGCTTTCTCTGCAAGCTGCAGATTCCCTTCTAACAGCAATCTTTAGGATAGGGTACTGAATTGTAACATAACTGCGGCTAATAAGGCGATATTGGAAAAGAGAGTATCTCCCGCAGGGAAGCTGCTACCATCAAATATTTGCCCTCTTTAGACTCCCCTCTGGAAGCGCTTTCACTGCAAGCTGCAGATTCCCTCCTAACAGCAAGCTTTAGGATAGGGTACTGAATTGTAACTTACTTTCGCCTAATAATGCGATTTTGGCAAAGAGATTATCTCCCGCAGGGAAGCTGCTACCATCAAATGTTTGCCCTCATTAGACTCCCCTCTGGAAGCGCTTTCACTGCAAGCTGCAGATTCCCTCCTAACAGCAAGCTTTACGATAGGGTACTGAATTGTAACTTACTTTCGCCTAATAAGGCGTTTATATTAAAGAGAGTATCTCCCACAGGGAAGCTGCTACCATCAAATGTTTGCCCTCGTTAGACTCCCCTCTGGAAGCGCTTTCACTGCAAGCTGCAGATTCCCTCCTAACAGCAATATTTAGGATAGGGTACTGAATTGTAACTTACTTTTGCCTAATAATGCGATTTTGGCAAAGAGAGTATCTCCCGCAGGGAAGCTGCTACCATCAAATGTTTGCCCTCGTTAGACTCCCCTCTGGAAGTGCTTTCACTGCAAGCTGCAGATTCCCTGCTAACAGCAAGCTTTAGGATAGTGTACTGAATTGTAACTTACCTTCGCCTAATAATTCGATGGTGTAAAAGAGACTTTCTCCCACAGGGAAGCTGCTACCATCAAAAGCTGGCTCTCGTTAGATTCCTCTCTTGAAGCACTTTACTGCAAGCTGCAGATTCCCTCCTAACAGCAAGCTTTAGGATAGGGTACTGAATTGTAACTAACTTTCGCCTAATAATGCGATTTTGGCAAAGAGAGTATCTCCCGCAAGGAAGCTGCTACCATCAAGTGTTTGCCCTCATTAGACTCCCCTCTGGAAGCGCTTTCACTGCAAGCTGCAGATTCCCTCCTAACAGCAAGCTTTAGGATAGGGTACTGAATTGTAACTTACTTTCTCCTAATAATGCGATTTTGGCAAAGAGAGTATCTCCCGCAGGGAAGCTGCTACCATCAAATGTTTGCCCTCATTAGACTCCCCTCTGGAAGCGCTTTCACTGCAAGCTGCAGATTCCCTCCTAACAGCAAGCTTTAGGATAATGTACTGAATTGTAACTTACTTTCGCCTAATAATGCGATTTTGGCAAAGAGAATATCTCCCGCAGGGAAGCTGCTACCATCAAATGTTTGCCCTCATTAGACTCCCCTCTGGAAGCGCTTTCACTGCAAGCTGCAGATTCCCTCCTAACAGCAAGCTTTAGGATAGGGTACTGAATTGTATCTTACTTTCGCCTAATAATGCGATTCTGTCAAAGAGAGTATCTCCCGCAGGGAAGCTGCTACCATCAAATGTTTGCCCTCGTTAGACTCCCCTCTGGAAGCGCTTTCTCTGCAAGCTGCAGATTCCCTCCTAACAGCAAGCTTTAGGATAGTGTACTGAAATGTAACTTTCTTTCGCCTATTAATGCGTTTTTAGCAAAGAGATTATCTCCCACAGGTAAGCTGCTTCTATCAAATGTTTGCCCTCGTTAGACTCCCCTCTGGAAGCGCTTTCACTGCAAGCTGCAGATTCCCTCCTAACAGCAAGCTTTACGATCGGGTACTGAATTGTAACTTAACTGGGTCTAATAATGCGATTTTGGCAAAGAGAGTATCTCCCGCAAGGAAGCTGCTACCATCAAGTGTTTGCCCTCATTAGACTCCCCTCTGGAAGCGCTTTCACTGCAAGCTGCAGATTCCCTCCTAACAGCAAGCTTTAGGATAGTGTACTGAATTGTATCTTAACTGCAGCTAATAATGCGATTTTGGCAAAGAGAGTATCTCCCACAGGGAAGCTGCTACCATCAAATGTTTGCCCTCATTAGACTCCCCTCTGGAAGCGCTTTCACTGCAAGCTGCAGATTCCTTCCTAACAGCAAGCTTTAAGATAGGGTACTGAATTGTAACTTACTTACGCCTAATAATGCGATTATGGCAAAGAGAGTATCTCCCACAGGGAAGCTGCTACCATCAAATGTTTGCCCTCGTTAGACTCCCCTCTGGAAGCGCTTTCTCTGCAAGCTGCAGATTCCCCCCTAGCAGCAAGCTTTAGGATAGGGTACTGAAATGTAACTGTCTTTTGCCTATTAATGCGTTTTTATCAAAGAGATTATCTCCCACAGGTAAGCTGCTTCCATCAAATGTTTGCCCTCGTTAGACTGCCCTCTGGAAGCGCTTTCACTGCAAGCTGCAGATTCCCTCCTAACAGCAAGCTTTAGGATAGGGTACTGAATTGTAACTTAACTGGGGCTAATAATGCGATTTTGGCAAAGAGAGTATCTCCCGCAAGGAAGCTGCTACCATCAAGTGTTTGCCCTCATTAGACTCCCCTCTGGAAGCGCTTTCACTGCAAGCTGCAGATTCCCTCCTAACAGCAATCTTTAGGATAGGGTACTGAATTGTAATTTACTTTCGCCTAAAAATGCGTTTTTAACAAAGAGAGTATCTCCCGCAGGGAAGCTGCTACCATCAAGTGTTTGCCCTCATTAGACTCCCCTCTGGAAGCGCTTTCACTGCAAGCTGCAGATTCCCTCCTAACAGCAAGCTTTAGGATAGGGTACTGAATTGTGACTTACTTTCGCCTAATAATGCGATTTTGGCAAAGAGACTATCTCCCACAGGGAAGCTGCTACCATCAAATGCTGGCTCTCGTTAGATTCGTCTCTTGAAGCACTTTCACTGCAAGCTGCAGATTCCCTCCTAACAGCAAGCTTTAGGATAGGGTACTGAATTGTAACTTAACTGGGGCTAATAATGCGATTTTGGCAAAGAGAGTATCTCCCGCAAGGAAGCTGCGACCATCAAGTGTTTGCCCTGATTAGACTCCCCTCTGGAAGCGCTTTCACTGCAAGCTGCAGATTCCCTCCTAACAGCAAGCTTTAGGATAGGGTACTGAATTGTAACTTACTTTCGCCTAATAATGCGATTTTGTCAAAGAGAGTATCTACCGCAGGGAAGCTGCTACCATCAAATGTTTGCCCTCGTTAGACTCCCCTCTGGAAGCGCTTTCTCTGCAAGCTGCAGATTCCCTCCTAACAGCAATCTTTAGGATAGGGTACTGAATTGTAACATAAAAGCGGCTAATAAGGCGATATTGGAAAAGAGAGTATCTCCCGCAGGGAAGCTGCTACCATCAAATATTTGCCCTCTTTAGACTCCCCTCTGGAAGCGCTTTCACTGCAAGCTGCAGATTCCCTCCTAACAGCAAGCTTTAGGATAGGGTACTGAATTGTAACTTACTTTCGCCTAATAATGCGATTTTGGCAAAGAGAGTATCTCCCGCAGGGAAGCTGCTACCATCAAATGTTTGCCCTCATTAGACTCCCCTCTGGAAGCGCTTTCACTGCAAGCTGCAGATTCCCTCCTAACAGCAAGCTTTAGGATAGGGTACTGAATTATATCTTACTTTCGCCTAATAAGGCGTTTTTAGCAAAGAGAGTATCTCCCGCAGGGAAGCTGCTACCATCAAATGTTTGCCCTCGTTAGACTCCCCTCTGGAAGCGCTTTCACTGCAAGCTGCAGATTCCCTCCTAACAGCAAGCTTTACGTTAGGGTACTGAATTGTAACTTACTTTCGCCTAATAAGGCGTTTTTATTAAAGAGAGTATCTCCCACAGGGAAGCTGCTACCATCAAATGTTTTCCCTCGTTAGACTCCCCTCTGGAAGCGCTTTCACTGCAAGCTGCAGATTCCCTCCTAACAGCAAGCTTTAGGATAGGGTACTGAATTGTAACTTACTTTCGCCTAATAATGCGATTTTGGCAAAGAGAGTATCTCCCGCAGGGAAGCTGCTACCATCAAATGTTTGCCCTCGTTAGACTCCCCTCTGGAAGTGCTTTCACTGCAAGCTGCAGATTCCCTGCTAACAGCAAGCTTTAGGATAGTGTACTGAATTGTAACTTACCTTCGCCTAGTAATTCGATGGTGTAAAAGAGACTTTCTCCCACAGGGAAGCTGCTACCATCAAAAGCTGGCTCTCGTTAGATTCCTCTCTTGAAGCACTTTACTGCAAGCTGCAGATTCCCTCCTAACAGCAAGCTTTAGGATAGGGTACTGAATTGTAACTTACTTTCGCCTAATAGGGCGTTTTTAGCAAAGAGAGTATCTCCCGCAGGGAAGCTGCTACCATCAAATGTTTGCCCTCGTTAGACTCCCCTCTGGAAGCGCTTTCACTGCAAGCTGCAGATTCCCTCCTAACAGCAAGCTTTACGATCGGGTACTGAATTGTAACTTAACTGGGTCTAATAATGCGATTTTGGCAAAGAGAGTATCTCCCGCAAGGAAACTGCTACCATCAAGTGTTTGCTCTCATTAGACTCCCCTCTGGAAGCGCTTTCACTGCAAGCTGCAGATTCCCTCCTAACAGCAAGCTTTAGGATAGTGTACTGAATTGTATCTTAACTGCAGCTAATAATGCGATTTTGGCAAAGAGAGTATCTCCCAGAGGGAAGCTGCTACCATCAAATGTTTGCCCTCATTAGACTCCCCTCTGGAAGCGCTTTCACTGCAAGCTGCAGATTCCCTCCTAACAGCAAGCTTTACGATAGGGTATTGAATTGTAACTTACTTACGCCTAATAATGCGATTATGGCAAAGAGAGTATCTCCCACAGGGAAGCTGCTACCATCAAATGTTTGCCCTCGTTAGACTCCCCTCTGGAAGCGCTTTCTCTGCAAGCTGCAGATTCCCCCCTAACAGCAAGCTTTAGGATAGGGTACTGAAATGTAACTTTCTTTCGCCTATTAATGCGTTTTTAGCAAAGAGATTATCTCCCACAGGTAAGCTGCTTCCATCAAATGTTTGCCCTCGTTAGACTCCCCTCTGGAAGCGCTTTCACTGCAAGCTGCAGATTCCCTCCTAACAGCAAGCTTTAGGATAGGGTACTGAATTGTAACTTACTTTCGCCTAATAATGCGATTTTGGCAAAGAGAGTATCTCCCGCAGGGAAGCTGCTACCATCAAATGTTTGCCCTCGTTAGACTCCCCTCTGGAAGCGCTTTCACTGCAAGCTGCAGATTCCCTCCTAACAGCAAGATTTAGGATAGTGTACTGAATTGTATCTTACTTTCGCCTAATAATGCGATTTTGGCAAAGAGACTATCTCCCACAGGGAAGCTGCTACCATCAAATGTTTGCCCTCATTAGACTCCCCTCTGGAAGCGCTTTCACTGCAAGCTGCAGATTCCCTCCTAACAGCAAGTTTTAGGATAGGGTACTGAATTGTAACTTAACTGGGGCTAATAATGCGATTTTGGCAAAGAGAGTATCTCCCGCAAGGAAGCTGCGACCATCAAGTGTTTGCCCTCATTAGACTCCCCTCTGGAAGCGCTTTCACTGCAAGCTGCAGATTCCCTCCTAACAGCAAGCTTTAGGATAGGGTACTGAATTGTAACTTAACTGCGGATAATAAGGCGATTTTGGCAAAGAGAGTATCTCCCGCAGGGAAGCTGCTACCATCAAATGTTTGCCCTCCTTAGACTCCCCTCTGGAAGCGCTTTCTCTGCAAGCTGCAGATTCCCTCCTAACAGCAATATTTAGGATAGGGTACTGAATTGTAACATAACTGCGGCTAATAAGGCGATATTGGAAAAGAGAGTATCTCCCGCAGGGAAGCTGCTACCATCAAATATTTGCCCTCTTTAGACTCCCCTCTGGAAGCGCTTTCACTGCAAGCTGCAGATTCCCTCCTAACAGCAAGCTTTAGGATAGGGTACTGAATTGTAACTTACTTTCGCCTAATAATGCGATTTTGGCAAAGAGAGTATCTCCCGCAGGGAAGCTGCTACCATCAAATGTTTGCCCTCATTAGACTCCCCTCTGGAAGCGCTTTCACTGCAAGCTGCAGATTCCCTCCTAACAGCAAGCTTTAGGATAGGGTACTGAATTGTAACTTACTTTCGCCTAGTAAGGCGTTTTTAGCAAAGAGAGTATCTCCCGCAGGGAAGCTGCTACCATCAAATGTTTGCCCTCGTTAGACTCCCCTCTGGAAGCGCTTTCACTGCAAGCTGCAGATTCCCTCCTAACAGCAAGCTTTAGGATAGGGTACTGAATTGTAACTTACTTTCGCCTAATAAGGCGTTTTTATTAAAGAGAGTATCTCCCACAGGGAAGCTGCTACCATCAAATGTTTTCCCTCGTTAGACTCCCCTCTGGAAGCGCTTTCACTGCAAGCTGCAGATTCCCTCCTAACAGCAAGCTTTAGGATAGGGTACTGAATTGTAACTTACTTTTGCCTAATAATGCGATTTTGGCAAAGAGAGTATCTCCCGCAGGGAAGCTGCTACCATCAAATGTTTGCCCTCGTTAGACTCCCCTCTGGAAGTGCTTTCACTGCAAGCTGCAGATTCCCTGCTAACAGCAAGCTTTAGGATAGTGTACTGAATTGTAACTTACCTTCGCCTAATAATTCGATGGTGTAAAAGAGACTTTCTCCCACAGGGAAGCTGCTACCATCAAAAGCTGGCTCTCGTTAGATTCCTCTCTTGAAGCACTTTACTGCAAGCTGCAGATTCCCTCCTAACAGCAAGCTTTAGGATAGGGTACTGAATTGTAACTAACTTTCGCCTAATAATGCGATTTTGGCAAAGAGAGTATCTCCCGCAAGGAAGCTGCTACCATCAAGTGTTTGCCCTCATTAGACTCCCCTCTGGAAGCGCTTTCACTGCAAGCTGCAGATTCCCTCCTAACAGCAAGCTTTAGGATAGGGTACTGAATTGTAACTTACTTTCGCCTAATAATGCGATTTTGGCAAAGAGAGTATCTCCCGCAGGGAAGCTGCTACCATCAAATGTTTGCCCTCATTAGACTCCCCTCTGGAAGCGCTTTCACTGCAAGCTGCAGATTCCCTCCTAACAGCAAGCTTTAGGATAATGTACTGAATTGTAACTTACTTTCGCCTAATAATGCGATTTTGGCAAAGAGAATATCTCCCGCAGGGAAGCTGCTACCATCAAATGTTTGCCCTCATTAGACTCCCCTCTGGAAGCGCTTTCACTGCAAGCTGCAGATTCCCTCCTAACAGCAAGCTTTAGGATAGTGTACTGAATTGTATCTTACTTTCGCCTAATAATGCGATTCTGTCAAAGAGAGTATCTCCCGCAGGGAAGCTGCTACCATCAAATGTTTGCCCTCGTTAGACTCCCCTCTGGAAGCGCTTTCTCTGCAAGCTGCAGATTCCCTCCTAACAGCAAGCTTTAGGATAGTGTACTGAAATGTAACTTTCTTTCGCCTATTAATGCGTTTTTAGCAAAGAGATTATCTCCCACAGGTAAGCTGCTTCCATCAAATGTTTGCCCTCGTTAGACTCCCCTCTGGAAGCGCTTTCACTGCAAGCTGCAGATTCCCTCCTAACAGCAAGCTTTACGATCGGGTACTGAATTGTAACTTAACTGGGTCTAATAATGCGATTTTGGCAAAGAGAGTATCTCCCGCAAGGAAGCTGCTACCATCAAGTGTTTGCCCTCATTAGACTCCCCTCTGGAAGCGCTTTCACTGCAAGCTGCAGATTCCCTCCTAACAGCAAGCTTTAGGATAGTGTACTGAATTGTATCTTAACTGCAGCTAATTATGCGATTTTGGCAAAGAGAGTATCTCCCACAGGGAAGCTGCTACCATCAAATGTTTGCCCTCATTAGACTCCCCTCTGGAAGCGCTTTCACTGCAAGCTGCAGATTCCTTCCTAACAGCAAGCTTTACGATAGGGTACTGAATTGTAACTTACTTACGCCTAATAATGCGATTATGGCAAAGAGAGTATCTCCCACAGGGAAGCTGCTACCATCAAATGTTTGCCCTCGTTAGACTCCCCTCTGGAAGCGCTTTCTCTGCAAGCTGCAGATTCCCCCCTAGCAGCAAGCTTTAGGATAGGGTACTGAAATGTAACTGTCTTTCGCCTATTAATGCGTTTTTATCAAAGAGATTATCTCCCACAGGTAAGCTGCTTCCATCAAATGTTTGCCCTCGTTAGACTCCCCTCTGGAAGCGCTTTCACTGCAAGCTGCAGATTCCCTCCTAACAGCAAGCTTTAGGATAGGGTACTGAATTGTAACTTAACTGGGGCTAATAATGCGATTTTGGCAAAGAGAGTATCTCCCGCAAGGAAGCTGCTACCATCAAGTGTTTGCCCTCATTAGACTCCCCTCTGGAAGCGCTTTCACTGCAAGCTGCAGATTCCCTCCTAACAGCAATCTTTAGGATAGGTACTGAATTGTAATTTACTTTCGCCTAAAAATGCGTTTTTAACAAAGAGAGTATCTCCCGCAGGGAAGCTGCTACCATCAAGTGTTTGCCCTCATTAGACTCCCCTCTGGAAGCGCTTTCACTGCAAGCTGCAGATTCCCTCCTAACAGCAAGCTTTAGGATAGGGTACTGAATTGTAACTTACTTTCGCCTAATAATGCGATTTTGGCAAAGAGACTATCTCCCACAGGGAAGCTGCTACCATCAAATGCTGGCTCTCGTTAGATTCGTCTCTTGAAGCACTTTCACTGCAAGCTGCAGATTCCCTCCTAACAGCAAGTTTTAGGATAGGGTACTGAATTGTAACTTAACTGGGGCTAATAATGCGATTTTGGCAAAGAGAGTATCTCCCGCAAGGAAGCTGCGACCATCAAGTGTTTGCCCTCATTAGACTCCCCTCTGGAAGCGCTTTCACTGCAAGCTGCAGATTCCCTCCTAACAGCAAGCTTTAGGATAGGGTACTGAATTGTAACTTAACTGCGGATAATAAGGCGATTTTGGCAAAGAGAGTATCTCCCGCAGGGAAGCTGCTACCATCAAATGTTTGCCCTCCTTAGACTCCCCTCTGGAAGCGCTTTCTCTGCAAGCTGCAGATTCCCTCCTAACAGCAATCTTTAGGATAGGGTACTGAATTGTAACATAACTGCGGCTAATAAGGCGATATTGGAAAAGAGAGTATCTCCCGCAGGGAAGCTGCTACCATCAAATGTTTGCCCTCATTAGACTCCCCTCTGGAAGCGCTTTCACTGCAAGCTGCAGATTCCCTCCTAACAGCAAGCTTTAGGATAGGGTACTGAATTGTAACTTACTTTCGCCTAATAAGGCGTTTTTAGCAAAGAGAGTATCTCCCGCAGGGAAGCTGCTACCATCAAATGTTTTCCCTCGTTAGACTCCCCTCTGGAAGCGCTTTCACTGCAAGCTGCAGATTCCCTCCTAACAGCAAGCTTTACGATAGGGTACTGAATTGTAACTTACTTTCGCCTAATAAGGCGTTTTTATTAAAGAGAGTATCTCCCACAGGGAAGCTGCTACCATCAAATGTTTTCCCTCGTTAGACTCCCCTCTGGAAGCGCTTTCACTGCAAGCTGCAGATTCCCTCCTAACAGCAAGCTTTAGGATAGGGTACTGAATTGTAACTTACTTTTGCCTAATAATGCGATTTTGGCAAAGAGAGTATCTCCCGCAGGGAAGCTGCTACCATCAAATGTTTGCCCTCGTTAGACTCCCCTCTGGAAGTGCTTTCACTGCAAGCTGCAGATTCCCTGCTAACAGCAAGCTTTAGGATAGTGTACTGAATTGTAACTTACCTTCGCCTAATAATTCGATGGTGTAAAAGAGACTTTCTCCCACAGGGAAGCTGCTACCATCAAAAGCTGGCTCTCGTTAGATTCCTCTCTTGAAGCACTTTACTGCAAGCTGCAGATTCCCTCCTAACAGCAAGCTTTAGGATAGGGTACTGAATTGTAACTAACTTTCGCCTAATAATGCGATTTTGGCAAAGAGAGTATCTCCCGCAAGGAAGCTGCTACCATCAAGTGTTTGCCCTCATTAGACTCCCCTCTGGAAGCGCTTTCACTGCAAGCTGCAGATTCCCTCCTAACAGCAAGCTTTAGGATAGGGTACTGAATTGTAACTTACTTTCGCCTAATAATGCGATTTTGGCAAAGAGAGTATCTCCCGCAGGGAAGCTGCTACCATCAAATGTTTGCCCTCATTAGACTCCCCTCTGGAAGCGCTTTCACTGCAAGCTGCAGATTCCCTCCTAACAGCAAGCTTTAGGATAATGTACTGAATTGTAACTTACTTTCGCCTAATAATGCGATTTTGGCAAAGAGAATATCTCTCGCAGGGAAGCTGCTACCATCAAATGTTTGCCCTCATTAGACTCCCCTCTGGAAGCGCTTTCACTGCAAGCTGCAGATTCCCTCCTAACAGCAAGCTTTAGGATAGGGTACTGAATTGTATCTTACTTTCGCCTAATAATGCGATTCTGTCAAAGAGAGTATCTCCCGCAGGGAAGCTGCTACCATCTAATGTTTGCCCTCGTTAGACTCCCCTCTGGAAGCGCTTTCTCTGCAAGCTGCAGATTCCCTCCTAACAGCAAGCTTTAGGATAGTGTACTGAAATGTAACTTTCTTTCGCCTATTAATGCGTTTTTAGCAAAGAGATTATCTCCCACAGGTAAGCTGCTTCCATCAAATGTTTGCCCTCGTTAGACTCCCCTCTGGAAGCGCTTTCACTGCAAGCTGCAGATTCCCTCCTAACAGCAAGCTTTACGATCGGGTACTGAATTGTAACTTAACTGGGTCTAATAATGCGATTTTGGCAAAGAGAGAATCTCCCGCAAGGAAGCTGCTACCATCAAGTGTTTGCCCTCATTAGACTCCCCTCTGGAAGCGCTTTCACTGCAAGCTGCAGATTCCCTCCTAACAGCAAGCTTTAGGATAGTGTACTGAATTGTATCTTAACTGCAGCTAATAATGCGATTTTGGCAAAGAGAGTATCTCCCACAGGGAAGCTGCTACCATCAAATGTTTGCCCTCATTAGACTCCCCTCTGGAAGCGCTTTCACTGCAAGCTGCAGATTCCTTCCTAACAGCAAGCTTTACGATAGGGTACTGAATTGTAACTTACTTACGCCTAATAATGCGATTATGGCAAAGAGAGTATCTCCCACAGGGAAGCTGCTACCATCAAATGTTTGCCCTCGTTAGACTCCCCTCTGGAAGCGCTTTCTCTGCAAGCTGCAGATTCCCCCCTAGCAGCAAGCTTTAGGATAGGGTACTGAAATGTAACTGTCTTTCGCCTATTAATGCGTTTTTATCAAAGAGATTATCTCCCACACGTAAGCTGCTTCCATCAAATGTTTGCCCTCGTTAGACTCCCCTCTGGAAGCGCTTTCACTGCAAGCTGCAGATTCCCTCCTAACAGCAAGCTTTAGGATAGGGTACTGAATTGTAACTTAACTGGGGCTAATAATGCGATTTTGGCAAAGAGAGTATCTCCCGCAAGGAAGCTGCTACCATCAAGTGTTTGCCCTCATTAGACTCCCCTCTGGAAGCGCTTTCACTGCAAGCTGCAGATTCCCTCCTAACAGCAATCTTTAGGATAGGGTACTGAATTGTAATTTACATTCGCCTAAAAATGCGTTTTTAACAAAGAGAGTATCTCCCGCAGGGAAGCTGCTACCATCAAGTGTTTGCCCTCATTAGACTCCCCTCTGGAAGCGCTTTCACTGCAAGCTGCAGATTCCCTCCTAACAGCAAGCTTTAGGATAGGGTACTGAATTGTAACTTACTTTCGCCTAATAATGCGATTTTGGCAAAGAGACTATCTCCCACAGGGAAGCTGCTACCATCAAATGCTGGCTCTCGTTAGATTCGTCTCTTGAAGCACTTTCACTGCAAGCTGCAGATTCCCTCCTAACAGCAAGCTTTAGGATAGGGTACTGAATTGTAACTTAACTGGGGCTAATAATGCGATTTTGGCAAAGAGAGTATCTCCCGCAAGGAAGCTGCGACCATCAAGTGTTTGCCCTGATTAGACTCCCCTCTGGAAGCGCTTTCACTGCAAGCTGCAGATTCCCTCCTAACAGCAAGCTTTAGGATAGGGTACTGAATTGTAACTTACTTTCGCCTAATAATGCGATTTTGTCAAAGAGAGTATCTCCCGCAGGGAAGCTGCTACCATCAAATGTTTGCCCTCGTTAGACTCCCCTCTGGAAGCGCTTTCTCTGCAAGATGCAGATTCCCTCCTAACAGCAATCTTTAGGATAGGGTACTGAATTGTAACATAAAAGCGGCTAATAAGGCGATATTGGAAAAGAGAGTATCTCCCGCAGGGAAGCTGCTACCATCAAATATTTGCCCTCTTTAGACTCCCCTCTGGAAGCGCTTTCACTGCAAGCTGCAGATTCCCTCCTAACAGCAAGCTTTAGGATAGGGTACTGAATTGTAACTTACTTTCGCCTAATAATGCGATTTTGGCAAAGAGAGTATCTCCCGCAGGGAAGCTGCTACCATCAAATGTTTGCCCTCATTAGACTCCCCTCTGGAAGCGCTTTCACTGCAAGCTGCAGATTCCCTCCTAACAGCAAGCTTTAGGATAGGGTACTGAATTATAACTTACTTTCGCCTAATAAGGCGTTTTTAGCAAAGAGAGTATCTCCCGCAGGGAAGCTGCTACCATCAAATGTTTGCCCTCGTTAGACTCCCCTCTGGAAGCGCTTTCACTGCAAGCTGCAGATTCCCTCCTAACAGCAAGCTTTACGTTAGGGTACTGAATTGTAACTTACTTTCGCCTAATAAGGCGTTTTTATTAAAGAGAGTATCTCCCACAGGGAAGCTGCTACCATCAAATGTTTTCCCTCGTTAGACTCCCCTCTGGAAGCGCTTTCACTGCAAGCTGCAGATTCCCTCCTAACAGCAAGCTTTAGGATAGGGTACTGAATTGTAACTTACTTTTGCCTAATAATGCGATTTTGGCAAAGAGAGTATCTCCCGCAGGGAAGCTGCTACCATCAAATGTTTGCCCTCGTTAGACTCCCCTCTGGAAGTGCTTTCACTGCAAGCTGCAGATTCCCTGCTAACAGCAAGCTTTAGGATAGTGTACTGAATTGTAACTTACCTTCGCCTAGTAATTCGATGGTGTAAAAGAGACTTTCTCCCACAGGGAAGCTGCTACCATCAAAAGCTGGCTCTCGTTAGATTCCTCTCTTGAAGCACTTTACTGCAAGCTGCAGATTCCCTCCTAACAGCAAGCTTTAGGATAGGGTACTGAATTGTAACTTACTTTCGCCTAATAGGGCGGTTTTAGCAAAGAGAGTATCTCCCGCAGGGAAGCTGCTACCATCAAATGTTTGCCCTCGTTAGACTCCCCTCTGGAAGCGCTTTCACTGCAAGCTGCAGATTCCCTCCTAACAGCAAGCTTTACGATCGGGTACTGAATTGTAACTTAACTGGGTCTAATAATGCGATTTTGGCAAAGAGAGTATCTCCCGCAAGGAAGCTGCTACCATCAAGTGTTTGCTCTCATTAGACTCCCCTCTGGAAGCGCTTTCACTGCAAGCTGCAGATTCCCTCCTAACAGCAAGCTTTAGGATAGTGTACTGAATTGTATCTTAACTGCAGCTAATAATGCGATTTTGGCAAAGAGAGTATCTCCCAGAGGGAAGCTGCTACCATCAAATGTTTGCCCTCATTAGACTCCCCTCTGGAAGCGCTTTCACTGCAAGCTGCAGATTCCCTCCTAACA
This sequence comes from Phaenicophaeus curvirostris, assembly GCF_032191515.1. Taxonomy (NCBI): domain Eukaryota; kingdom Metazoa; phylum Chordata; class Aves; order Cuculiformes; family Cuculidae; genus Phaenicophaeus; species Phaenicophaeus curvirostris. Next base: position 41,140 of record NW_027206818.1, read on the forward strand.
GCAAGCTTTACGATAGGGTATTGAATTGTAACTTACTTACGCCTAATAATGCGATTATGGCAAAGAGAGTATCTCCCACAGGGAAGCTGCTACCATCAAATGTTTGCCCTCGTTAGACTCCCCTCTGGAAGCGCTTTCTCTGCAAGCTGCAGATTCCCCCCTAACAGCAAGCTTTAGGATAGGGTACTGAAATGTAACTTTCTTTCGCCTATTAATGCGTTTTTAGCAAAGAGATTATCTCCCACAGGTAAGCTGCTTCCATCAAATGTTTGCCCTCGTTAGACTCCCCTCTGGAAGCGCTTTCACTGCAAGCTGCAGATTCCCTCCTAACAGCAAGCTTTAGGATAGGGTACTGAATTGTAACTTAACTGGGGCTAATAATGCGATTTTGGCAAAGAGAGTATCTCCCACAGGGAAGCTGCTACCATCAAATGTTTGCCCTCATTAGACTCCCCTCTGGAAGCGCTTTCACTGCAAGCTGCAGATTCCCTCCTAACAGCAAGCTTTAGGATAGGGTACTGAATTGTAATTTACTTTCGCCTAAAAATGCGTTTTTAACAAAGAGAGTATCTCCCGCAGGGAAGCTGCTACCATCAAATGTTTGCCCTCGTTAGACTCCCCTCTGGAAGCGCTTTCACTGCAAGCTGCAGATTCCCTCCTAACAGCAAGCTTTAGGATAGGGTACTGAATTGTAACTTACTTTCGCCTAATAAGGCGTTTTTATCAAAGAGAATATCTCCCACAGGGAAGCTGCTACCATCAAATGTTTGCCCTCATTAGACTCCCCTCTGGAAGCGCTTTCACTGCAAGCTGCAGATTCCCTCCTAACAGCAAGCTTTAGGATAGGGTACTGAATTGTAACTTACTTTCGCCTAAAAAGGCGTTTTTAGCAGAGAGAGTATCTCCCACAGGGAAGCTGCTACCATCAAATGTTTCCCTCGTTAGACTCCCCTCTGGAAGCGCTTTCACTGCAAGCTGCAGATTCCCTCCTAACAGCAAGCTTTAGGATAGGGTACTGAATTGTAACTTACTTTCGCCTAATAATGCGATTTTGGCAAAGAGAGTATCTCCCGCAGGGAAGCTGCTACCATCAAATGTTTGCCCTCGTTAGACTCCCCTCTGGAAGTGCTTTCACTGCAAGCTGCAGATTCCCTCCTAACAGCAAGATTTAGGATAGTGTACTGAATTGTATCTTACTTTCGCCTAATAATGCGATTTTGGCAAAGAGACTATCTCCCACAGGGAAGCTGCTACCATCAAATGCTGGCTCTCGTTAGATTCGTCTCTTGAAGCACTTTCACTGCAAGCTGCAGATTCCCTCCTAACAGCAAGTTTTAGGATAGGGTACTGAATTGTAACTTAACTGGGGCTAATAATGCGATTTTGGCAAAGAGAGTATCTCCCGCAAGGAAGCTGCGACCATCAAGTGTTTGCCCTCATTAGACTCCCCTCTGGAAGCGCTTTCACTGCAAGCTGCAGATTCCCTCCTAACAGCAAGCTTTAGGATAGGGTACTGAATTGTAACTTACTTTCGCCTAATAATGCGATTTTGGCAAAGAGAGTATCTCCCGCAGGGAAGCTGCTACCATCAAATGTTTGCCCTCCTTAGACTCCCCTCTGGAAGCGCTTTCTCTGCAAGCTGCAGATTCCCTCCTAACAGCAATCTTTAGGATAGGGTACTGAATTGTAACATAACTGCGGCTAATAAGGCGATATTGGAAAAGAGAGTATCTCCCGCAGGGAAGCTGCTACCATCAAATATTTGCCCTCTTTAGACTCCCCTCTGGAAGCGCTTTCACTGCAAGCTGCAGATTCCCTCCTAACAGCAAGCTTTAGGATAGGGTACTGAATTGTAACTTACTTTTGCCTAATAATGCGATTTTGGCAAAGAGAGTATCTCCCGCAGGGAAGCTGCTACCATCAAATGTTTGCCCTCGTTAGACTCCCCTCTGGAAGTGCTTTCACTGCAAGCTGCAGATTCCCTGCTAACAGCAAGCTTTAGGATAGTGTACTGAATTATAACTTACCTTCGCCTAATAATTCGATGGTGTAAAAGAGACTTTCTCCCACAGGGAAGCTGCTACCATCAAAAGCTGGCTCTCGTTAGATTCCTCTCTTGAAGCACTTTACTGCAAGCTGCAGATTCCCTCCTAACAGCAAGCTTTAGGATAGGGTACTGAATTGTAACTAACTTTCGCCTAATAATGCGATTTTGGCAAAGAGAGTATCTCCCGCAAGGAAGCTGCTACCATCAAGTGTTTGCCCTCATTAGACTCCCCTCTGGAAGCGCTTTCACTGCAAGCTGCAGATTCCCTCCTAACAGCAAGCTTTAGGATAGGGTACTGAATTGTAACTTACTTTCGCCTAATAATGCGATTTTGGCAAAGAGAGTATCTCCCGCAGGGAAGCTGCTACCATCAAATGTTTGCCCTCATTAGACTCCCCTCTGGAAGCGCTTTCACTGCAAGCTGCAGATTCCCTCCTAACAGCAAGCTTTAGGATAGTGTACTGAATTGTATCTTACTTTCGCCTAATAATGCGATTCTGTCAAAGAGAGTATCTCCCGCAGGGAAGCTGCTACCATCAAATGTTTGCCCTCGTTAGACTCCCCTCTGGAAGCGCTTTCTCTGCAAGCTGCAGATTCCCTCCTAACAGCAAGCTTTAGGATAGTGTACTGAAATGTAACTTTCTTTCGCCTATTAATGCGTTTTTAGCAAAGAGATTATCTCCCACAGGTAAGCTGCTTCCATCAAATGTTTGCCCTCGTTAGACTCCCCTCTGGAAGCGCTTTCACTGCAAGCTGCAGATTCCCTCCTAACAGCAAGCTTTACGATCGGGTACTGAATTGTAACTTAACTGGGTCTAATAATGCGATTTTGGCAAAGAGAGTATCTCCCGCAAGGAAGCTGCTACCATCAAGTGTTTGCCCTCATTAGACTCCCCTCTGGAAGCGCTTTCACTGCAAGCTGCAGATTCCCTCCTAACAGCAAGCTTTAGGATAGGGTACTGAATTGTATCTTAACTGCAGCTAATAATGCGATTTTGGCAAAGAGAGTATCTCCCACAGGGAAGCTGCTACCATCAAATGTTTGCCCTCATTAGACTCCCATCTGGAAGCGCTTTCACTGCAAGCTGCAGATTCCCTCCTAACAGCAAGCTTTACGATAGGGTACTGAATTGTAACTTACTTACGCCTAATAATGCGATTATGGCAAAGAGAGTATCTCCCACAGGGAAGCTGCTACCATCAAATGTTTGCCCTCGTTAGACTCCCCTCTGGAAGCGCTTTCTCTGCAAGCTGCAGATTCCCCCCTAACAGCAAGCTTTAGGATAGGGTACTGAAATGTAACTGTCTTTCGCATATTAATGCGTTTTTATCAAAGAGATTATCTCCCACAGGTAAGCTGCTTCCATCAAATGTTTGCCCTCGTTAGACTCCCCTCTGGAAGCGCTTTCACTGCAAGCTGCAGATTCCCTCCTAACAGCAAGCTTTAGGATAGGGTACTGAATTGTAACTTAACTGGGGCTAATAATGCGATTTTGGCAAAGAGAGTATCTCCCGCAAGGAAGCTGCTACCATCAAGTGTTTGCCCTCATTAGACTCCCCTCTGGAAGCGCTTTCACTGCAAGCTGCAGATTCCCTCCTAACAGCAATCTTTAGGATAGGGTACTGAATTGTAACATAACTGCGGCTAATAATGCGATTTTGGCAAAGAGAGTATCTCCCACAGGGAAGCTGCTACCATCAAATGTTTGCCCTCATTAGACTCCCCTCTGGAAGCGCTTTCACTGCAAGCTGCAGATTCCCTCCTAACAGCAAGCTTTAGGATAGGGTACTGAATTGTAATTTACTTTCGCCTAAAAATGCGTTTTTAGCAGAGAGAGTATCTCCCACAGGGAAGCTGCTACCATCAAATGTTTCCCTCGTTAGACTCCCCTCTGGAAGCGCTTTCACTGCAAGCTGCAGATTCCCTCCTAACAGCAAGCTTTAGGATAGGGTACTGAATTATAACTTACTTTCGCCTAATAATGCGATTTTGGCAAAGAGAGTATCTCCCGCAGGGAAGCTGCTACCATCAAATGTTTGCCCTCGTTAGACTCCCCTCTGGAAGTGCTTTCACTGCAAGCTGCAGATTCCCTCCTAACAGCAAGATTTAGGATAGTGTACTGAATTGTATCTTACTTTCGCCTAATAATGCGATTTTGGCAAAGAGACTATCTCCCACAGGGAAGCTGCTACCATCAAATGCTGGCTCTCGTTAGATTCGTCTCTTGAAGCGCTTTCACTGCAAGCTGCAGATTCCCTCCTAACAGCAAGTTTTAGGATAGGGTACTGAATTGTAACTTAACTGGGGCTAATAATGCGATTTTGGCAAAGAGAGTATCTCCCGCAAGGAAGCTGCGACCATCAAGTGTTTGCCCTCATTAGACTCCCCTCTGGAAGCGCTTTCACTGCAAGCTGCAGATTCCCTCCTAACAGCAAGCTTTAGGATAGGGTACTGAATTGTAACTTACTTTCGCCTAATAATGCGATTTTGGCAAAGAGAGTATCTCCCGCAGGGAAGCTGCTACCATCAAATGTTTGCCCTCCTTAGACTCCCCTCTGGAAGCGCTTTCTCTGCAAGCTGCAGATTCCCTCCTAACAGCAATCTTTAGGATAGGGTACTGAATTTTAATCTAACTGCGGCTAATAAGGCGATATTGGAAAAGAGAGTATCTCCCGCAGGGAAGCTGCTACCATCAAATATTTGCCCTCTTTAGACTCCCCTCTGGAAGCGCTTTCACTGCAAGCTGCAGATTCCCTCCTAACAGCAAGCTTTAGGATAGGGTACTGAATTGTAACTTACTTTCGCCTAATAATGCGATTTTGGCAAAGAGAGTATCTCCCTCAGGGAAGCTGCTACCATCAAATGTTTGCCCTCATTAGACTCCCCTCTGGAAGCGCTTTCACTGCAAGCTGCAGATTCCCTCCTAACAGCAAGCTTTAGGATAGGGTACTGAATTGTAACTTACTTTCGCCTAATAATGCGATTATGGCAAAGAGAGTATCTCCCGCAGGGAAGCTGCTACCATCAAATGTTTGCCCTCGTTAGACTCCCCTCTGGAAATGCTTTCACTGCAAGCTGCAGATTCCCTCCTAACAGCAAGCTTTAGGATAGGGTACTGAATTGTAACTTACTTTCGCCTAATAAGGCGTTTTTATTAAAGAGAGTATCTCCCACAGGGAAGCTGCTACCATCAAATGTTTTCCCTCGTTAGACTCCCCTCTGGAAGCGCTTTCACTGCAAGCTGCAGATTCCCTGCTAACAGCAAGCTTTAGGATAGTGTACTGAATTGTAACTTACCTTCGCCTAATAATTCGATGGTGTAAAAGAGACTTTCTCCCACAGGAAAGCTGCTACCATCAAAAGCTGGCTCTCGTTAGATTCCTCTCTTGAAGCACTTTACTGCAAGCTGCAGATTCCCTCCTAACAGCAAGCTTTAGGATAGGGTACTGAATTGTAACTAACTTTCGCCTAATAATGCGATTTTGGCAAAGAGAGTATCTCCCGCAAGGAAGCTGCTACCATCAAGTGTTTGCCCTCATTAGACTCCCCTCTGGAAGCGCTTTCACTGCAAGCTGCAGATTCCCTCCTAACAGCAAGCTTTAGGATAGGGTACTGAATTGTAACTTACTTTCGCCTAATAATGCGATTTTGGCAAAGAGAGTATCTCCCGCAGGGAAGCTGCTACCATCAAATGTTTGCCCTCATTAGACTCCCCTCTGGAAGCGCTTTCACTGCAAGCTGCAGATTCCCTCCTAACAGCAAGCTTTAGGATAATGTACTGAATTGTAACTTACTTTCGCCTAATAATGCGATTTTGGCAAAGAGAATATCTCCCGCAGGGAAGCTGCTACCATCAAATGTTTGCCCTCATTAGACTCCCCTCTGGAAGCGCTTTCACTGCAAGCTGCAGATTCCCTCCTAACAGCAAGCTTTAGGATAGGGTACTGAATTGTATCTTACTTTCGCCTAATAATGCGATTCTGTCAAAGAGAGTATCTCCCGCAGGGAAGCTGCTACCATCAAATGTTTGCCCTCGTTAGACTCCCCTCTGGAAGCGCTTTCTCTGCAAGCTGCAGATTCCCTCCTAACAGCAAGCTTTAGGATAGTGTACTGAAATGTAACTTTCTTTCGCCTATTAATGCGTTTTTAGCAAAGAGATTATCTCCCACAGGTAAGCTGCTTCCATCAAATGTTTGCCCTCGTTAGACTCCCCTCTGGAAGCGCTTTCACTGCAAGCTGCAGATTCCCTCCTAACAGCAAGCTTTACGATCGGGTACTGAATTGTAACTTAACTGGGTCTAATAATGCGATTTTGGCAAAGAGAGTATCTCCCGCAAGGAAGCTGCTACCATCAAGTGTTTGCCCTCATTAGACTCCCCTCTGGAAGCGCTTTCACTGCAAGCTGCAGATTCCCTCCTAACAGCAAGCTTTAGGATAGTGTACTGAATTGTATCTTAACTGCAGCTAATAATGCGATTTTGGCAAAGAGAGTATCTCCCACAGGGAAGCTGCTACCATCAAATGTTTGCCCTCATTAGACTCCCCTCTGGAAGCGCTTTCACTGCAAGCTGCAGATTCCCTCCTAACAGCAAGCTTTAGGATAGGGTACTGAATTGTAATTTACTTTCGCCTAAAAATGCGTTTTTAACAAAGAGAGTATCTCCCGCAGGGAAGCTGCTACCATCAAGTGTTTGCCCTCATTAGACTCCCCTCTGGAATCGCTTTCACTGCAAGCTGCAGATTCCCTCCTAACAGCAAGCTTTAGGATAGGGTACTGAATTGTAACTTACCTTCGCCTAAAAAGGCGTTTTTAGCAGAGAGAGTATCTCCCACAGGGAAGCTGCTACCATCAAATGTTTCCCTCGTTAGACTCCCCTCTGGAAGCGCTTTCACTGCAAGCTGCAGATTCCCTCCTAACAGCAAGCTTTAGGATAGGGTACTGAATTGTAACTTACTTTCGCCTAATAATGCGATTTTGGCAAAGAGAGTATCTCCCGCAGGGAAGCTGCTACCATCAAATGTTTGCCCTCGTTAGACTCCCCTCTGGAAGTGCTTTCACTGCAAGCTGCAGATTCCCTCCTAACAGCAAGATTTAGGATAGTGTACTGAATTGTATCTTACTTTTGCCTAATAATGCGATTTTGGCAAAGAGACTATCTCCCCAAGGGAAGCTGCTACCATCAAATGCTGGCTCTCGTTAGATTCGTCTCTTGAAGCACTTTCACTGCAAGCTGCCGATTCCCTCCTAACAGCAAGCTTTAGGATAGGGTACTGAATTGTAACTTAACTGGGGCTAATAATGCGATTTTGGCAAAGAGAGTATCTCCCGCAAGGAAGCTGCGACCATCAAGTGTTTGCCCTCATTAGACTCCCCTCTGGAAGCGCTTTCACTGCAAGCTGCAGATTCCCTGCTAACAGCAAGCTTTAGGATAGTGTACTGAATTGTAACTTACCTTCGCCTAATAATACGATGGTGTAAAAGAGACTTTCTCCCACAGGGAAGCTGCTACCATCAAAAGCTGGCTCTCGTTAGATTCCTCTCTTGAAGCACTTTACTGCAAGCTGCAGATTCCCTCCTAACAGCAAGCTTTAGGATAGGGTACTGAATTGTAACTAACTTTCGCCTAATAATGCGATTTTGGCAAAGAGAGTATCTCCCGCAAGGAAGCTGCTACCATCAAGTGTTTGCCCTCATTAGACTCCCCTCTGGAAGCGCTTTCACTGCAAGCTGCAGATTCCCTCCTAACAGCAAGCTTTAGGATAGGGTACTGAATTGTAACTTACTTTCGCCTAATAATGCGATTTTGGCAAAGAGAGTATCTCCCGCAGGGAAGCTGCTACCATCAAATGTTTGCCCTCATTAGACTCCCCTCTGGAAGCGCTTTCACTGCAAGCTGCAGATTCCCTCCTAACAGCAAGCTTTAGGATAATGTACTGAATTGTAACTTACTTTCGCCTAATAATGCGATTTTGGCAAAGAGAATATCTCCCGCAGGGAAGCTGCTACCATCAAATGTTTGCCCTCATTAGACTCCCCTCTGGAAGCGCTTTCACTGCAAGCTGCAGATTCCCTCCTAACAGCAAGCTTTAGGATAGGGTACTGAATTGTATCTTACTTTCGCCTAATAATGCTATTCTGTCAAAGAGAGTATCTCCCGCAGGGAAGCTGCTACCATCAAATGTTTGCCCTCGTTAGACTCCCCTCTGGAAGCGCTTTCACTGCAAGCTGCAGATTCCCTCCTAACAGCAAGCTTTAGGATAGTGTACTGAATTGTATCTTACTTACGCCTAATAATGCGATTTTGTAAAAGAGACTATCTCCCACAGGGAAGCTGCTACCATCAAATGCTGGCTCTCGTTAGATTCCTCTCTTGAAGCACTTTCACTGCAAGCTGCAGATTCCCTCCTAACAGCAAGCTTTAGGATAGGGTACTGAATTGTATCTTACTTTCGCCTAATAATGCGATTTTTGCAAAGAGAGTATCTCCCGCAAGGAAGCTGCTACCATCAAGTGTTTGCCCTCATTAGACTCCCCTCTGGAAGCGCTTTCACTGCAAGCTGCAGATTCCCTCCTAACAGCAAGCTTTAGAATAGGGTACTGAATTGTATCTTAACTGCGGCTAATAATGCATTTTTGGCAAAGAGAGTATCTCCCGCAGGGAAGCTGCTACCATCAAGTGTTTGCCCTCATTAGACTCCCCTCTGGAAGCGCTTTCACTGCAAGCTGCAGATTCCCTCCTAACAGCAAGCTTTAGGATAGGGTACTGAATTGTAACTTACTTTCGCCTAATAATGCGATTTTGGCAAAGAGAGTATCTCCCGCAGGGAAGCTGCTACCATCAAATGTTTGCCCTCGTTAGACTCCCCTCTGGAAGCGCTTTCTCTGCAAGCTGCAGATTCCCTCCTAACAGCAATCTTTAGGATAGGGTATTGAATTGTAACATAACTGCGGCTAATAAGGCGATATTGGAAAAGAGAGTATCTCCCGCAGGGAATCTGCTACCATCAAATGTTTGCCCTCTTTAGACTCCCCTCTGGAAGCGCTTTCACTGCAAGCTGCAGATTCCCTCCTAACAGCAAGCTTCAGGATAGTGTACTGAATTGTATCTTACTTACGCCTAATAAAGCGATTATGGCAAAGAGAGTATCTCCCGCAGGGAAGCTGCTACCATCAAATGTTTGCCCTCATTAGACTCCCGTCTGGAAGCGCTTTCACTGCAAGCTGCAGATTCCCTCCTAACAGCAAGCTTTAGGATAGGGTACTGAATCGTAACTTACTTTCGCCTAATAAGGCGTTTATTGCAAAGAGAGTATCTCCCACAGGGAAGCTGCTACCATCAAATGTTTGCCCTCGTTAGACTCCCCTCTGGAAGCGCTTTCACTGCAAGCTGCAGATTCCCTCCTAACAGCAAGCTTTAGGATAGGGTACTGAATTGTATCTTACTTTCGCCTAATAAGTCGTTTTTATCAAAGAGAGTATCTCCCACAGGGAAGCTGCTACCATCAAAAGTTTGCCCTCATTAGACTCCCCTCTGGAAGCGCTTTCACTGCAAGCTGCAGATTCCCTCCTAACAGCAAGCTTTAGGATAGGGTCCATAATTGTAACTTAACTGCAGCTAATACGGCGATTTTGGGAAAGAGAATATCTCCCGCAGGGAAGCTGCTACCATCAAATGTTTGCCCTCATTAGACTCCCCTCTGGAAGCGCTTTCACTGCAAGCTGCAGATTCCCTCCTAACAGCAAGCTTTAGGATAGGGTACTGAATTGTAACTTACTTTCGCCTAATAATGCGATTTTGGCAAAGAGACTATCTCCCGCAGGGAAGCTGCTACCATCAAATGTTTGCCCTCATTAGACTCCCCTCTGGAAGCGCTTTCACTGCAAGCTGCAGATTCCCTCCTAACAGCAAGCTTTAGGATAGGGTACTGAATTGTAACTTAACTGCGGCTAATAATGCGATTTTGGCAAAGAGAGTATCTCCCGCAGGGAAGCTGCTACCATCAAATGTTTGCCCTCAATAGACTCCCCTCTGGAAGCGCTTTCTCTACAAGCTGCAGTTTCCCTCCTAACAGCAATATTTAGGATAGGGTACTGAATTTTAACTTAACTGCGGCTAATAAGGCGATTTTGGCAAAGAGAGTATCTCCCGCAGGGAAGCTGCTACCATCAAATGTTTGCCCTCATTAGACTACCCTCTGGAAGCGCTTTCACTGCAAGCTGCAGATTCCCTCCTAACAGCAAGCTTTAGGATAGGGTACTGAATTGTAACTTACTTTCGCCTAATAATGCGATTTTGGCAAAGAGAATATCTCCCGCAGGGAAGCTGCTACCATCAAATGTTTGCCCTCATTAGACTCCCCTCTGGAAGCGCTTTCACTGCAAGCTGCAGATTCCCTCCTAACAGCAAGCTTTAGCATAGGGTACTGAATTGTAACTTAACTGCGGCTAATAAGGCGCTTTTGGGAAAGAGAATATCTCCCGCAGGGAAGCTGCTACCATCAAACGTTTGCCCTCATTAGACTCCCCTCTGGAAGCGCTTTCACTGCAAGCTGCAGATTCCCTCCTAACAGCAAGCTTTAGGATAGGGTACTGAATTGTAATTTACTTTCGCCTAAAAATGCGTTTTTAACAAAGAGAGTATCTCCCGCAGGGAAGCTGCTACCATCAAGTGTTTGCCCTCATTAGACTCCCCTCTGGAAGCGCTTTCACTGCAAGCTGCAGATTCCCTCCTAACAGCAAGCTTTAGGATAGGGTACTGAATTGTAACTTACTTTCGCCTAATAAGGCGTTTTTATTAAAGAGAGTATCTCCCACAGGGAAGCTGCTACCATCAAATGTTTTCCCTCGTTAGACTCCCCTCTGGAAGCGCTTTCACTGCAAGCTGCAGATTCCCTCCTAACAGCAAGCTTTAGGATAGGGTCCATAATTGTAACTTAACTGCAGCTAATACGGCGATTTTGGGAAAGAGAATATCTCCCGCAGGGAATCTGCTTCCATCAAATGTTTGCCCTCATTAGACTCCCCTCTGGAAGCGCTTTCACTGCAAGCTGCAGATTCCCTCCTAACAGCAAGCTTTAGGATAGGGTGCTGAATTGTAACTTACTTTCGCCTAATAATGCGATTTTGGAAAAGAGACTATCTCCCGCAGGGAAGCTGCTACCATCAAATGTTTGCCCTCATTAGACTCCCCTCTGGAAGCGCTTTCACTGCAAGCTGCAGATTCCCTCCTAACAGCAAGCTTTAGGATAGTGTACTGAATTGTATCTTACTTACGCCTAATAATGCGATTTTGTAAAAGAGACTATCTCCCACAGGGAAGCTGCTACCATCAAATGCTGGCTCTCGTTAGATTCCTCTCTTGAAGCACTTTCACTGCAAGCTGCAGATTCCCTCCTAACAGCAAGCTTTAGGATAGGGTACTGAATTGTATCTTACTTTCGCCTAATAATGCGATTTTTGCAAAGAGAGTATCTCCCGCAAGGAAGCTGCTACCATCAAGTGTTTGCCCTCATTAGACTCCCCTCTGGAAGCGCTTTCACTGCAAGCTGCAGATTCCCTCCTAACAGCAAGCTTTAGGATAGGGTACTGAATTGTATCTTAACTGCGGCTAATAATGCATTTTTGGCAAAGAGAGTATCTCCCGCAGGGAAGCTGCTACCATCAAGTGTTTGCCCTCATTAGACTCCCCTCTGGAAGCGCTTTCACTGCAAGCTGCAGATTCCCTCCTAACAGCAAGCTTTAGGATAGGGTACTGAATTGTAACTTACTTTCGCCTAATAATGCGATTTTGGCAAAGAGAGTATCTCCCGCAGGGAAGCTGCTACCATCAAATGTTTGCCCTCGTTAGACTCCCCTCTGGAAGCGCTTTCTCTGCAAGCTGCAGATTCCCTCCTAACAGCAATCTTTAGGATAGGGTACTGAATTGTAACATAACTGCGGCTAATAAGGCGATATTGGAAAAGAGAGTATCTCCCGCAGGGAATCTGCTACCATCAAATGTTTGCCCTCTTTAGACTCCCCTCTGGAAGCGCTTTCACTGCAAGCTGCAGATTCCCTCCTAACAGCAAGCTTTAGGATAGTGTACTGAATTGTATCTTACTTACGCCTAATAAAGCGATTATGGCAAAGAGAGTATCTCCCGCAGGGAAGCTGCTACCATCAAATGTTTGCCCTCATTAGACTCCCGTCTGGAAGCGCTTTCACTGCAAGCTGCAGATTCCCTCCTAACAGCAAGCTTTAGGATAGGGTACTGAATCGTAACTAACTTTCGCCTAATAAGGCGTTTATTGCAAAGAGAGTATCTACCACAGGGAAGCTGCTACCATCAAATGTTTGCCCTCGTTAGACTCCCCTCTGGAAGCGCTTTCACTGCAAGCTGCAGATTCCCTCCTAACAGCAAGCTTTAGGATAGGGTCCATAATTGTAACTTAACTGCAGCTAATACGGCGATTTTGGGAAAGAGAATATCTCCCGCAGGGAACCTGCTACCATCAAATGTTTGCCCTCATTAGACTCCCCTCTGGAAGCGCTTTCACTGCAAGCTGCAGATTCCCTCCTAACAGCAAGCTTTAGGATAGGGTACTGAATTGTAACTTACTTTCGCCTAATAATGCGATTTTGGAAAAGAGACTATCTCCCGCAGGGAAGCTGCTACCATCAAATGTTTGCCCTCATTAGACTCCCCTCTGGAAGCGCTTTCACTGCAAGCTGCAGATTCCCTCCTAACAGCAAGCTTTAGGATAGGGTACTGAATTGTAACTTAACTGCGGCTAATAATGCGATTTTGGCAAAGAGAGTATCTCCCGCAGGGAAGCTGCTACCATCAAATGTTTGCCCTCAATAGACTCCCCTCTGGAAGCGCTTTCTCTACAAGCTGCAGTTTCCCTCCTAACAGCAATATTTAGGATAGGGTACTGAATTTTAACTTAACTGCGGCTAATAAGGCGATTTTGGCAAAGAGAGTATCTCCCGCAGGGAAGCTGCTACCATCAAATGTTTGCCCTCATTAGACTACCCTCTGGAAGCGCTTTCACTGCAAGCTGCAGATTCCCTCCTAACAGCAAGCTTTAGGATAGGGTACTGAATTGTAACTTACTTTCGCCTAATAATGCGATTTTGGCAAAGAGAATATCTCCCGCAGGGAAGCTGCTACCATCAAATGTTTGCCCTCATTAGACTCCCCTCTGGAAGCGCTTTCACTGCAAGCTGCAGATTCCCTCCTAACAGCAAGCTTTAGTATAGGGTACTGAATTGTAACTTAACTGCGGCTAATAAGGCGCTTTTGGGAAAGAGAATATCTCCCGCAGGGAAGCTGCTGCCATCAAACGTTTGCCCTCATTAGACTCCCCTCTGGAAGCGCTTTCATTGCAAGCTGCAGATTCCCTCCTAACAGCAAGCTTTAGGATAGGGTACTGAATCGTAACTTACTTTCGCCTAATAAGGCGTTTATTGCAAAGAGAGTATCTCCCACAGGGAAGCTGCTACCATCAAATGTTTGCCCTCGTTAGACTCCCCTCTGGAAGCGCTTTCACTGCAAGCTGCAGATTCCCTCCTAACAGCAATATTTAGGATAGGGTACTGAATTGTAACTTACTTTCGCCTAATAAGTCGTTTTTATCAAAGAGAGTATCTCCCACAGGGAAGCTGCTACCATCAAATGTTTGCCCTCGTTAGACTCCCCTCTGGAAGCGCTTTCACTGCAAGCTGCAGATTCCCTCCTAACAGCAAGCTTTAGGATAGGGTCCATAATTGTAACTTAACTGCAGCTAATACGGCGATTTTGGGAAAGAGAATATCTCCCGCAGGGAAGCTGCTACCATCAAATGTTTGCCCTCATTAGACTCCCCTCTGGAAGCGCTTTCACTGCAAGCTGCAGATTCCCTCCTAACAGCAAGCTTTAGGATAGGGTACTGAATTGTAACTTACTTTCGCCTAATAATGCGATTTTGGCAAAGAGACTATCTCCCGCAGGGAAGCTGCTACCATCAAATGTTTGCCCTCATTAGACTCCCCTCTGGAAGCGCTTTCACTGCAAGCTGCAGATTCCCTCCTAACAGCAAGCTTTAGGATAGGGTACTGAATTGTAACTTAACTGCGGCTAATAATGCGATTTTGGCAAAGAGAGTATCTCCCGCAGGGAAGCTGCTACCATCAAATGTTTGCCCTCAATAGACTCCCCTCTGGAAGCGCTTTCTCTACAAGCTGCAGTTTCCCTCCTAACAGCAATATTTAGGATAGGGTACTGAATTTTAACTTAACTGCGGCTAATAAGGCGATTTTGGCAAAGAGAGTATCTCCCGCAGGGAAGCTGCTACCATCAAATGTTTGCCCTCATTAGACTACCCTCTGGAAGCGCTTTCACTGCAAGCTGCAGATTCCCTCCTAACAGCAAGCTTTAGGATAGGGTACTGAATTGTAACTTACTTTCGCCTAATAATGCGATTTTGGCAAAGAGAATATCTCCCGCAGGGAAGCTGCTACCATCAAATGTTTGCCCTCATTAGACTCCCCTCTGGAAGCGCTTTCACTGCAAGCTGCAGATTCCCTCCTAACAGCAAGCTTTAGTATAGGGTACTGAATTGTAACTTAACTGCGGCTAATAAGGCGCTTTTGGGAAAGAGAATATCTCCCGCAGGGAAGCTGCTACCATCAAACGTTTGCCCTCATTAGACTCCCCTCTGGAAGCGCTTTCACTGCAAGCTGCAGATTCCCTCCTAACAGCAAGCTTTAGGATAGGGTACTGAATTGTAATTTACTTTCGCCTAAAAATGCGTTTTTAACAAAGAGAGTATCTCCCGCAGGGAAGCTGCTACCATCAAGTGTTTGCCCTCGTTAGACTCCCCTCTGGAAGCGCTTTCACTGCAAGCTGCAGATTCCCTCCTAACAGCAAGCTTTAGGATAGGGTCCATAGTTGTAACTTAACTGCAGCTAATACGGCGATTTTGGGAAAGAGAATATCTCCCGCAGGGAAGCTGCTTCCATCAAATGTTTGCCCTCATTAGACTCCCCTCTGGAAGCGCTTTCACTGCAAGCTGCAGATTCCCTCCTAACAGCAAGCTTTAGGATAGGGTACTGAATTGTAACTTACTTTCGCCTAATAATGCGATTTTGGAAAAGAGAGTATCTCCCGCAGGGAAGCTGCTACCATCAAATGTTTGCCCTCGTTAGACTCCCCTCTGGAAGCGCTTTCTCTGCAAGCTGCAGATTCCCTCCTAACAGCAATCTTTAGGATAGGGTACTGAATTGTAACATAACTGCGGCTAATAAGGCGATATTGGAAAAGAGAGTATCTCCCGCAGGGAATCTGCTACCATCAAATGTTTGCCCTCTTTAGACTCCCCTCTGGAAGCGCTTTCACTGCAAGCTGCAGATTCCCTCCTAACAGCAAGCTTTAGGATAGTGTACTGAATTGTATCTTACTTACGCCTAATAAAGCGATTATGGCAAAGAGAGTATCTCCCGCAGGGAAGCTGCTACCATCAAATGTTTGCCCTCATTAGACTCCCGTCTGGAAGCGCTTTCACTGCAAGCTGCAGATTCCCTCCTAACAGCAAGCTTTAGGATAGGGTACTGAATCGTAACTAACTTTCGCCTAATAAGGCGTTTATTGCAAAGAGAGTATCTACCACAGGGAAGCTGCTACCATCAAATGTTTGCCCTCGTTAGACTCCCCTCTGGAAGCGCTTTCACTGCAAGCTGCAGATTCCCTCCTAACAGCAAGCTTTAGGATAGGGTCCATAATTGTAACTTAACTGCAGCTAATACGGCGATTTTGGGAAAGAGAATATCTCCCGCAGGGAACCTGCTACCATCAAATGTTTGCCCTCATTAGACTCCCCTCTGGAAGCGCTTTCACTGCAAGCTGCAGATTCCCTCCTAACAGCAAGCTTTAGGATAGGGTACTGAATTGTAACTTACTTTCGCCTAATAATGCGATTTTGGAAAAGAGACTATCTCCCGCAGGGAAGCTGCTACCATCAAATGTTTGCCCTCATTAGACTCCCCTCTGGAAGCGCTTTCACTGCAAGCTGCAGATTCCCTCCTAACAGCAAGCTTTAGGATAGGGTACTGAATTGTAACTTAACTGCGGCTAATAATGCGATTTTGGCAAAGAGAGTATCTCCCGCAGGGAAGCTGCTACCATCAAATGTTTGCCCTCAATAGACTCCCCTCTGGAAGCGCTTTCTCTACAAGCTGCAGTTTCCCTCCTAACAGCAATATTTAGGATAGGGTACTGAATTTTAACTTAACTGCGGCTAATAAGGCGATTTTGGCAAAGAGAGTATCTCCCGCAGGGAAGCTGCTACCATCAAATGTTTGCCCTCATTAGACTACCCTCTGGAAGCGCTTTCACTGCAAGCTGCAGATTCCCTCCTAACAGCAAGCTTTAGGATAGGGTACTGAATTGTAACTTACTTTCGCCTAATAATGCGATTTTGGCAAAGAGAATATCTCCCGCAGGGAAGCTGCTACCATCAAATGTTTGCCCTCATTAGACTCCCCTCTGGAAGCGCTTTCACTGCAAGCTGCAGATTCCCTCCTAACAGCAAGCTTTAGTATAGGGTACTGAATTGTAACTTAACTGCGGCTAATAAGGCGCTTTTGGGAAAGAGAATATCTCCCGCAGGGAAGCTGCTGCCATCAAACGTTTGCCCTCATTAGACTCCCCTCTGGAAGCGCTTTCATTGCAAGCTGCAGATTCCCTCCTAACAGCAAGCTTTAGGATAGGGTACTGAATCGTAACTTACTTTCGCCTAATAAGGCGTTTATTGCAAAGAGAGTATCTCCCACAGGGAAGCTGCTACCATCAAATGTTTGCCCTCGTTAGACTCCCCTCTGGAAGCGCTTTCACTGCAAGCTGCAGATTCCCTCCTAACAGCAATATTTAGGATAGGGTACTGAATTGTAACTTACTTTCGCCTAATAAGTCGTTTTTATCAAAGAGAGTATCTCCCACAGGGAAGCTGCTACCATCAAATGTTTGCCCTCGTTAGACTCCCCTCTGGAAGCGCTTTCACTGCAAGCTGCAGATTCCCTCCTAACAGCAAGCTTTAGGATAGGGTCCATAATTGTAACTTAACTGCAGCTAATACGGCGATTTTGGGAAAGAGAATATCTCCCGCAGGGAAGCTGCTACCATCAAATGTTTGCCCTCATTAGACTCCCCTCTGGAAGCGCTTTCACTGCAAGCTGCAGATTCCCTCCTAACAGCAAGCTTTAGGATAGGGTACTGAATTGTAACTTACTTTCGCCTAATAATGCGATTTTGGCAAAGAGACTATCTCCCGCAGGGAAGCTGCTACCATCAAATGTTTGCCCTCATTAGACTCCCCTCTGGAAGCGCTTTCACTGCAAGCTGCAGATTCCCTCCTAACAGCAAGCTTTAGGATAGGGTACTGAATTGTAACTTAACTGCGGCTAATAATGCGATTTTGGCAAAGAGAGTATCTCCCGCAGGGAAGCTGCTACCATCAAATGTTTGCCCTCAATAGACTCCCCTCTGGAAGCGCTTTCTCTACAAGCTGCAGTTTCCCTCCTAACAGCAATATTTAGGATAGGGTACTGAATTTTAACTTAACTGCGGCTAATAAGGCGATTTTG
Organism: Phaenicophaeus curvirostris; assembly: GCF_032191515.1. NCBI lineage: Eukaryota > Metazoa > Chordata > Aves > Cuculiformes > Cuculidae > Phaenicophaeus > Phaenicophaeus curvirostris. The sequence continues at coordinate 58,789 of NW_027206818.1, forward strand.
GCAAAGAGAGTATCTCCCGCAGGGAAGCTGCTACCATCAAATGTTTGCCCTCATTAGACTACCCTCTGGAAGCGCTTTCACTGCAAGCTGCAGATTCCCTCCTAACAGCAAGCTTTAGGATAGGGTACTGAATTGTAACTTACTTTCGCCTAATAATGCGATTTTGGCAAAGAGAATATCTCCCGCAGGGAAGCTGCTACCATCAAATGTTTGCCCTCATTAGACTCCCCTCTGGAAGCGCTTTCACTGCAAGCTGCAGATTCCCTCCTAACAGCAAGCTTTAGTATAGGGTACTGAATTGTAACTTAACTGCGGCTAATAAGGCGCTTTTGGGAAAGAGAATATCTCCCGCAGGGAAGCTGCTACCATCAAACGTTTGCCCTCATTAGACTCCCCTCTGGAAGCGCTTTCACTGCAAGCTGCAGATTCCCTCCTAACAGCAAGCTTTAGGATAGGGTACTGAATTGTAATTTACTTTCGCCTAAAAATGCGTTTTTAACAAAGAGAGTATCTCCCGCAGGGAAGCTGCTACCATCAAGTGTTTGCCCTCGTTAGACTCCCCTCTGGAAGCGCTTTCACTGCAAGCTGCAGATTCCCTCCTAACAGCAAGCTTTAGGATAGGGTCCATAGTTGTAACTTAACTGCAGCTAATACGGCGATTTTGGGAAAGAGAATATCTCCCGCAGGGAAGCTGCTTCCATCAAATGTTTGCCCTCATTAGACTCCCCTCTGGAAGCGCTTTCACTGCAAGCTGCAGATTCCCTCCTAACAGCAAGCTTTAGGATAGGGTACTGAATTGTAACTTACTTTCGCCTAATAATGCGATTTTGGAAAAGAGACTATCTCCCGCAGGGAAGCTGCTACCATCAAATGTTTGCCCTCATTAGACTCCCCTCTGGAAGCGCTTTCACTGCAAGCTGCAGATTCCCTCCTAACAGCAAGCTTTAGGATAGGGTACTGAATTGTAACTTAACTGCGGCTAATAATGCGATTGTGGCAAAGAGAGTATCTCCCGCAGGGAAGCTGCTACCATCAAATGTTTGCACTCATTAGACTCCCCTCTGGAAGCGCTTTCTCTACAAGCTGCAGTTTCCCTCCTAACAGCAATATTTAGGATAGTGTACTGAATTTTAACTTAACTGCGGCTAAAAAGGCGATTTTGGCAAAGAGAATATCTCCCGCAGGGAAGCTGCTACCATCAAATATTTGCCCTCATTAGACTCTCCTCTGGAAGCGCTTTCACTGCAAGCTGCAGATTCCCTCCTAACAGCAAGCTTTAGGATAGGGTACTGAATTGTAACTTACTTTCGCCTAATAATGCGATTTTGGCAAAGAGAGTATCTCCCGCAGGGAAGCTGCTACCATCAAATGTTTGCCCTCATTAGACTCCCCTCTGGAAGCGCTTTCACTGCAAGCTGCAGATTCCCTCCTAACAGCAAGCTTTAGGATAGGGTACTGAATTGTATCTTAACTGCGGCTAATAAGGCGCTTTTGGGAAAGAGAATATCTCCCGCAGGGAAGCTGCTACCATCAAATGTTTGCCCTCATTAGACTCCCCTCAGGAAGCGCTTTCACTGCAAGCTGCAGATTCCCTCCTAACAGCAAGCTTTAGCATAGTGTACTGAATTGTATCTTACTTTCGCATAATAATGCGATTTTGGCAAAGAGAGTATCTCCCACAGGGAAGCTGCTACCATCAAATGTTTGCCCTCCTTAGACTCCCCTCTGGAAGCGCTTTCACTGCAAGCTGCAAATTCCCTCCTAACAGCAAGCTTTAGGATAGGCTACTGAATTGTATCTTAACTGCGGATAATAAGGCAAAATTGGAAAAGAGATTATCTCCCACAGGGAAGCTGCTACCATCAAATGTTTGCCCTCGTTAGACTCCCCTCTGGAAGCGCTTTCACTGCAAGCTGCAGATTCCCTCCTAACAGCAAGCTTTAGGATAGAGTACTGAATTGTAACTTACTTTCGCCTAATAATGCGATTTTGGCAAAGAGAGTATCTCCCGCAGTGAAGCTGCTACCATCAAATGTTTGCCCTCATTAGACTCCCCTCTGGAAGCGCTTTCACTGCAAGCTGCAGATTCCCTCCTAACAGCAAGCTTTAGGATAGGGTACTGAATTGTAACTTATCTGCGGTTAATAAGGCGATTATGGCAAAGAGAATATCTCCCGCAGGGAAGCTGCTACCATCAAATGTTTGCCCTCATTAGACTCCCCTCTGGAAGCGCTTTCACTGCAAGCTGCAGATTCCCTCCTAACAGCAAGCTTTAGTATAGGGTACTGAATTGTAACTTAACTGCGGCTAATAAGGCGCTTTTGGGAAAGAGAATATCTCCCGCAGGGAAGCTGCTACCATCAAACGTTTGCCCTCATTAGACTCCCCTCTGGAAGCGCTTTCATTGCAAGCTGCAGATTCCCTCCTAACAGCAAGCTTTAGCATAGGGTACTGAATCGTAACTTACTTTCGCCTAATAAGGCGTTTATTGCAAAGAGAGTATCTCCCACAGGGAAGCTGCTACCATCAAATGTTTGCCCTCGTTAGACTCCCCTCTGGAAGCGCTTTCACTGCAAGCTGCAGATTCCCTCCTAACAGCAAGCTTTAGGATAGGGTACTGAATTGTAACTTACTTTCGCCTAATAAGTCGTTTTTATCAAAGAGAGTATCTCCCACAGGGAAGCTGCTACCATCAAATGTTTGCCCTCGTTAGACTCCCCTCTGGAAGCGCTTTCACTGCAAGCTGCAGATTCCCTCCTAACAGCAAGCTTTAGGATAGGGTCCATAATTGTAACTTAACTGCAGCTAATACGGCGATTTTGGGAAAGAGAATATCTCCCGCAGGGAAGCTGCTACCATCAAATGTTTGCCCTCATTAGACTCCCCTCTGGAAGCGCTTTCACTGCAAGCTGCAGATTCCCTCCTAACAGCAAGCTTTAGGATAGGGTACTGAATTGTAACTTACTTTCGCCTAATAATGCGATTTTGGCAAAGAGACTATCTCCCGCAGGGAAGCTGCTACCATCAAATGTTTGCCCTCATTAGACTCCCCTCTGGAAGCGCTTTCACTGCAAGCTGCAGATTCCCTCCTAACAGCAAGCTTTAGGATAGGGTACTGAATTGTAACTTAACTGCGGCTAATAATGCGATTTTGGCAAAGAGAGTATCTCCCGCAGGGAAGCTGCTACCATCAAATGTTTGCCCTCAATAGACTCCCCTCTGGAAGCGCTTTCTCTACAAGCTGCAGTTTCCCTCCTAACAGCAATATTTAGGATAGGGTACTGAATTTTAACTTAACTGCGGCTAATAAGGCGATTTTGGCAAAGAGAGTATCTCCCGCAGGGAAGCTGCTACCATCAAATGTTTGCCCTCATTAGACTACCCTCTGGAAGCGCTTTCACTGCAAGCTGCAGATTCCCTCCTAACAGCAAGCTTTAGGATAGGGTACTGAATTGTAACTTACTTTCGCCTAATAATGCGATTTTGGCAAAGAGAATATCTCCCGCAGGGAAGCTGCTACCATCAAATGTTTGCCCTCATTAGACTCCCCTCTGGAAGCGCTTTCACTGCAAGCTGCAGATTCCCTCCTAACAGCAAGCTTTAGTATAGGGTACTGAATTGTAACTTAACTGCGGCTAATAAGGCGCTTTTGGGAAAGAGAATATCTCCCGCAGGGAAGCTGCTACCATCAAACGTTTGCCCTCATTAGACTCCCCTCTGGAAGCGCTTTCACTGCAAGCTGCAGATTCCCTCCTAACAGCAAGCTATAGGATAGGGTACTGAATTGTAACTTACTTTCGCCTAAAAATGCGTTTTTAACAAAGAGAGTATCTCCCGCAGGGAAGCTGCTACCATCAAGTGTTTGCCCTCATTAGACTCCCCTCTGGAAGCGCTTTCACTGCAAGCTGCAGATTCCCTCCTAACAGCAAGCTTTAGGATAGGGTACTGAATTGTAACTTACTTTCGCCTAATAAGGCGTTTTTATTAAAGAGAGTATCTCCCACAGGGAAGCTGCTACCATCAAATGTTTTCCCTCGTTAGACTCCCCTCTGGAAGCGCTTTCACTGCAAGCTGCAGATTCCCTCCTAACAGCAAGCTTTAGGATAGGGTCCATAATTGTAACTTAACTGCAGCTAATACGGCGATTTTGGGAAAGAGAATATCTCCCGCAGGGAAGCTGCTTCCATCAAATGTTTGCCCTCATTAGACTCCCCTCTGGAAGCGCTTTCACTGCAAGCTGCAGATTCCCTCCTAACAGCAAGCTTTAGGATAGGGTACTGAATTGTAACTTACTTTCGCCTAATAATGCGATTTTGGAAAAGAGACTATCTCCCGCAGGGAAGCTGCTACCATCAAATGTTTGCCCTCATTAGACTCCCCTCTGGAAGCGCTTTCACTGCAAGCTGCAGATTCCCTCCTAACAGCAAGCTTTAGGATAGTGTACTGAATTGTATCTTACTTACGCCTAATAATGCGATTTTGTAAAAGAGACTATCTCCCGCAGGGAAGCGTCTACCATCAAATGCTGGCTCTCGTTAGATTCCTCTCTTGAAGCACTTTCACTGCAAGCTGCAGATTCCCTCCTAACAGCAAGCTTTAGGATAGGGTACTGAATTGTAACTTAACTGCGGCTAATAATGCGATTTTGGCAAAGAGAGTATCTCCCGCAGGGAAGCTGCTACCATCAAATGTTTGCCCTCAATAGACTCCCCTCTGGAAGCGCTTTCTCTACAAGCTGCAGTTTCCCTCCTAACAGCAATATTTAGGATAGGGTACTGAATTTTAACGTAACTGCGGTAATAATGCGATTTTGGCAAAGAGAGTATCTCCCGCAGGGAAGCTGCTACCATCAAATGTTTGCCCTCATTAGACTACCCTCTGGAAGCGCTTTCACTGCAAGCTGCAGATTCCCTCCTAACAGCAAGCTTTAGGATAGGGTACTGAATTGTAACTTACTTTCGCCTAATAATGCGATTTTGGCAAAGAGAATATCTCCCGCAGGGAAGCTGCTACCATCAAATGTTTGCCCTCATTAGACTCCCCTCTGGAAGCGCTTTCACTGCAAGCTGCAGATTCCCTCCTAACAGCAAGCTTTAGTATAGGGTACTGAATTGTAACTTAACTGCGGCTAATAAGGCGCTTTTGGGAAAGAGAATATCTCCCGCAGGGAAGCTGCTACCATCAAACGTTTGCCCTCATTAGACTCCCCTCTGGAAGCGCTTTCATTGCAAGCTGCAGATTCCCTCCTAACAGCAAGCTTTAGGATAGGGTACTGAATCGTAACTTACTTTCGCCTAATAAGGCGTTTATTGCAAAGAGACTATCTCCCACAGGGAAGCTGCTACCATCAAATGTTTGCCCTCGTTAGACTCCCCTCTGGAAGCGCTTTCACTGCAAGCTGCAGATTCCCTCCTAACAGCAAGCTTTAGGATAGGGTACTGAATTGTAACTTACTTTCGCCTAATAATTCGTTTTTATCAAAGAGAGTATCTCCCACAGGGAAGCTGCTACCATCAAATGTTTGCCCTCGTTAGACTCCCCTCTGGAAGCGCTTTCACTGCAAGCTGCAGATTCCCTCCTAACAGCAAGCTTTAGGATAGGGTCCATAATTGTAACTTAACTGCAGCTAATACGGCGATTTTGGGAAAGAGAATATCTCCCGCAGGGAAGCTGCTACCATCAAATGTTTGCCCTCATTAGACTCCCCTCTGGAAGCGCTTTCACTGCAAGCTGCAGATTCCCTCCTAACAGCAAGCTTTAGGATAGGGTACTGAATTGTAACTTACTTTCGCCTAATAATGCGATTTTGGCAAAGAGACTATCTCCCGCAGGGAAGCTGCTACCATCAAATGTTTGCCCTCATTAGACTCCCCTCTGGAAGCGCTTTCACTGCAAGCTGCAGATTCCCTCCTAACAGCAAGCTTTAGGATAGGGTACTGAATTGTAACTTAACTGCGGCTAATAATGCGATTTTGGCAAAGAGAGTATCTCCCGCAGGGAAGCTGCTACCATCAAATGTTTGCCCTCAATAGACTCCCCTCTGGAAGCGCTTTCTCTACAAGCTGCAGTTTCCCTCCTAACAGCAATATTTAGGATAGGGTACTGAATTTTAACTTAACTGCGGCTAATAAGGCGATTTTGGCAAAGAGAGTATCTCCCGCAGGGAAGCTGCTACCATCAAATGTTTGCCCTCATTAGACTACCCTCTGGAAGCGCTTTCACTGCAAGCTGCAGATTCCCTCCTAACAGCAAGCTTTAGGATAGGGTACTGAATTGTAACTTAACTGCGGATAATAAGGCAAAATTGGAAAAGAGATTATCTCCCGCAGGGAAGCTGCTACCATCAAATGTTTGCCCTCATTAGACTCCCCTCTGGAAGCGCTTTCACTGCAAGCTGCAGATTCCCTCCTAACAGCAAGCTTTAGTATAGGGTACTGAATTGTAACTTAACTGCGGCTAATAAGGCGCTTTTGGGAAAGAGAATATCTCCCGCAGGGAAGCTGCTACCATCAAACGTTTGCCCTCATTAGACTCCCCTCTGGAAGCGCTTTCACTGCAAGCTGCAGATTCCCTCCTAACAGCAAGCTTTAGGATAGGGTACTGAATTGTAATTTACTTTCGCCTAAAAATGCGTTTTTAACAAAGAGAGTATCTCCCGCAGGGAAGCTGCTACCATCAAGTGTTTGCCCTCATTAGACTCCCCTCTGGAAGCGCTTTCACTGCAAGCTGCAGATTCCCTCCTAACAGCAAGCTTTAGGATAGGGTCCATAATTGTAACTTACTTTCGCCTAATAATGCGATTTTGGCAAAGAGAGTATCTCCCGCAGGGAAGCTGCTACCATCAAATGTTTGCCCTCATTAGACTCCCCTCTGGAAGCGCTTTCACTGCAAGCTGCAGATTCCCTCCTAACAGCAAGCTTTAGGATAGGGTACTGAATTGTAACTTAACTGCGGCTAATAAGGCGCTTTTGGGAAGAGAATATCTCCCGCAGGGAAGCTGCTACCATCAAATGTTTGCCCTCATTAGACTCCCCTCTGGAAGCGCTTTCACTGCAAGCTGCAGATTCCCTCCTAACAGCAAGCTTTAGCATAGTGTACTGAATTGTATCTTACTTTCGCATAATAATGCGATTTTGGCAAAGAGAGTATCTCCCACAGGGAAGCTGCTACCATCAAATGTTTGCCCTCCTTAGACTCCCCTCTGGAAGCGCTTTCACTGCAAGCTGCAGATTCCCTCCTAACAGCAAGCTTTAGGATAGGCTACTGAATTGTATCTTAACTGCGGATAATAAGGCAAAATTGGAAAAGAGATTATCTCCCACAGGGAAGCTGCTACCATCAAATGTTTGCCCTCGTTAGACTCCCCTCTGGTAGCGCTTTCACTGCAAGCTGCAGATTCCCTCCTAACAGCAAGCTTTAGGATAGAGTACTGAATTGTAACTTACTTTCGCCTAATAATGCGATTTTGGCAAAGAGAGTATCTCCCGCAGGGAAGCTGCTACCATCAAATATTTGCCCTCATTAGACTCCCCTCTGGAAGCGCTTTGACTGCAAGCTGCAGATTCCCTCCTAACAGCAAGCTTTAGGATAGGGTACTGAATAGTAACTTACTTTCGCCTAATAATGCGATTTTGGCAAAGAGAGTATCTCCCGCAGTGAAGCTGCTACCATCAAATGTTTGCCCTCATTAGACTCCCCTCTGGAAGCGCTTTCACTGCAAGCTGCAGATTCCCTCCTAACAGCAAGCTTTAGGATAGGGTACTGAATTGTAACTTATCTGCGGTTAATAAGGCGATTATGGCAAAGAGAATATCTCCAGCATAGAAGCTGCTACCATCAAATGTTTGCCCTCATTAGACTCCCCTCTGGAAGCGCTTTCACTGCAAGCTGCAGATTCCCTCCTAACAGCAAGCTTTAGGATAGGGTACTGAATTGTAACTTAACTGCGGATAATAAGGCAAAATTGGAAAAGAGATTATCTCCCGCAGGGAAGCTGCTACCATCAAATGTTTGCCCTCATTAGACTCCCCTCTGGAAGCGCTTTCACTGCAAGCTGCAGATTCCCTCCTAACAGCAAGCTTTAGGATAGGGTACTGAATTGTATCTTACATTCGCCTAATAATGCGATTTTGGCAAAGAGAGTATCTCCCGCAGGGAAGCTGCTACCATCAAATATTTGCCCTCGTTAGACTCCCCTCTGGAAGCGCTTTCACTGCAAGCTGCAGATTCCCTCCTAACAGCAAGCTTTAGGATAGGGTACTGAATTGTATCTTAACTGCGGATAATAAGGCAAAATTTGAAAAGAGATTATCTCCCGCAGGGAAGCTGCTACCATCAAATGTTTGCCCTCATTAGACTCCCCTCTGGAAGCGCTTTCACTGCAAGCTGCAGATTCCCTCCTAACAGCAAGCTTTAGGATAGGGTACTGAATTGTAACTTACTTTCGCCTAATAATGCGATTTTGGCAAAGAGAGTATCTCCCGCAGGGAAGCTGCTACCATCAAATATTTTCCCTCGTTAGACTCCCCTCTGGAAGCGCTTTCACTGCAAGCTGCAGATTCCCTCCTAACAGCAAGCTTTAGGATAGGGTACTGAATTGAAACTTACTTTCGCATAATAAAGCGATTTTGGCAAAGAGAGTATCTCCCGCAGGGAAGCTGCTACCATCAAATGTTTGCCCTCATTAGACTCCCCTCTGGAAGCGCTTTCACTGCAAGCTGCAGATTCCCTCCTAACAGCAAGCTTTAGCATAGGGTACTGAATTGTAACTTAACTGCGGCTAATAAGGCGATTTTGGCAAAGAGAATATCTCCCGCAGGGAAGCTGCTACCATCAAATGTTTGCCCTCATTAGACTCCCCTCTGGTAGCGCTTTCACTGCAAGCTGCAGATTCCCTCCTAACAGCAAGCTTTAGGATAGTGTACTGAATTGTAACTAAACTCCGGCTAATTATGCAAAATTGGAAAAGAGATTATCTCCCGCAGGGAAGCTGCTACCATCAAATGTTTGCCCTCGTTAGACTCCCCTCTGGAAGCGCTTTCACTGCAAGCTGCAGATTCCCTCCTAACAGCAAGCTTTAGGATAGGGTACTGAATTGTAACTTAACTGCGGCTAATAAGGCGATTTTGGCAAAGAGAGTATCTCCCGCAGGGAAGCTGCTACCATCAAATGTTTGCCCTCGTTAGACTCCCCTCTGGAAGCGCTTTCTCTGCAAGCTGCAGATTCCCTCCTAACAGCAAGCTTTAGGATAGTGTACTGAATTGAAACTTACTTTCGCATAATAATGCGATTTTGGCAAAGAGAGTATCTCCCGCAGGGAAGCTGCTACCATCAAATGTTTGCCCTCATTATACTCCCCTCTGGAAGCGCTTTCACTGCAAGCTGCAGATTCCCTCCTAACAGCAAGCTTTAGGATAGGGTACTGAATTGTATCTTACTTTCGCCAAATAATGCGATTTTGGCAAAGAGAGTATCTCCCGCAGGGAATCTGCTACCATCAAATGTTTGCCCTCATTAGACTCCCCTCTGGAAGCGCTTTCACTGCAAGCTGCAGATTCCCTCCTAACAGCAAGCTTTAGGATAGGGTACTGAATTGTAACTTATCTGCGGCTAATAAGACGATTTTGGGAAAGAGAATATCTCCCGCAGGGAAGCTGCTACCATCAAATGTTTGATCTCATTAGACTCCCCTATGGAAGCGCTTTCACTGCAAGCTGCAGATTCCCTCCTAACAGCAAGCTTTAGGATAGGGTCCTGAATTGTACCTTACTTTCACCTAATAATGCGATTTTGGCAAAGAGAGTATCTCCCGCAGGGAAGCTGCTACCATCAAATGTTTGCCCTCATTAGACTCCCCTCTGGAAGCGCTTTCACTGCAAGCTGCAGATTCCCTCCTAACAGCAAGCTTTAGGATAGGGTACAGAATTGTAACTTACTTTCGCCTAAAAATGCGTTTTTAACAAAGAGAGTATCTCCCGCAGGGAAGCTGCTACCATCAAGTGTTTGCCCTCATTAGACTCCCCTCTGGAAGCGCTTTCACTGCAAGCTGCAGATTCCCTCCTAACAGCAAGCTTTAGGATAGGGTACTGAATTGTAACTTACTTTCGCCTAATAAGGCGATTTTGCAAAAGAGAGTATCTCCCACAGGGAAGCTGCTACCATCAAATGTTTGCCCTCGTTAGACTCCCCTCTGGAAGCGCTTTCACTGCAAGCTGCAGATTCCCTCCTAACAGCAAGCTTTACGATAGGGTACTGGATTGTATCTTACTTTCGCCTAATAAGGCGTTTTTATCAAAGAGAGTATCTCCCGCAGGGAAGCTGCTACCATCAAATGTTTGCCCTCGTTAGACTCCCCTCTGGAAGCGCTTTCACTGCAAGCTGCAGATTCCCTCCTAACAGCAAGCTTTAGGATAGGGTACTGAATTGTAACTTACTTTCGCCTAATAATGCGATTATGGCAAAGAGAGTATCTCCCGCAGGGAAGCTGCTACCATCAAATGTTTGCCCTCGTTAGACTCCCCTCTGGAAGCGCTTTCACTGCAAGCTGCAGATTCCCTCCTAACAGCAAGCTTTAGGATAGTGTACTGAATTGTATCTTACTTTCGCCTAATAATGTGATTTTGTAAAAGAGACTATCTCCCACAGGGAAGCTGCTACCATCAAATGCTGGCTCTCGTTAGATTCCTCTCTTGAAGCACTTTCACTGCAAGCTGCAGATTCCCTCCTAACAGCAAGCTTTAGGATAGGGTACTGAATTGTAACTTACTTTCGCCTAATAATGCGATTTTTGCAAAGAGAGTATCTCCCGCAAGGAAGCTGCTACCATCAAGTGTTTGCCCTCATTTGACTCCCCTCTGGAAGCGCTTTCACTGCAAGCTGCAGATTCCCTCCTAACAGCAAGCTTTAGGATAGGGTACTGAATTGTATCTTAACTGCAGCTAATAATGCGATTTTGGCAAAGAGAGTATCTCCCGCAGGGAAGCTGCTACCATCAAGTTTTTGCCCTCATTAGACTCCCCTCTGGAAGCGCTTTCACTGCAAGCTGCAGATTCCCTCCTAACAGCAAGCTTTAGGATAGGGTACTGAATTGTAACTTACTTTCGCCTAATAATGCGATTTTGGCAAAGAGAGTATCTCCCGCAGGGAAGCTGCTACCATCAAATGTTTGCCCTCATTAGACTCCCCTCTGGAAGCGCTTTCTCTGCAAGCTGCAGATTCCCTCCTAACAGCAATCTTTAGGATAGGGTACTGAATTGTAACATAACTGCAACTAATAAGGCGATATTGGAAAAGAGAGTATCTCCCGCAGGGAATCTGCTACCATCAAATGTTTGCCCTCTTTAGACTCCCCTCTGGAAGCGCTTTCACTGCAAGCTGCAGATTCCCTCCTAACAGCAAGCTTTAGGATAGTGTACTGAATTGTATCTTACTTACGCCTAATAAAGCGATTATGGCAAAGAGAGTATCTCCCGCAGGGAAGCTGCTACCATCAAATGTTTGCCCTCATTAGACTCCCGTCTGGAAGCGCTTTCACTACAAGCTGCAGATTCCCTCCTAACAGCAAGCTTTAGGATAGGGTACTGAATCGTAACTTACTTTCGCCTATTAAGGCGTTTATAGCAAAGAGAGTATCTCCCACAGGGAAGCTGCTACCATCAAATGTTTGCCCTCGTTAGACTCCCCTCTGGAAGCGCTTTCACTGCAAGCTGCAGATTCCCTCCTAACAGCAAGCTTTAGGATAGGGTACTGAATTGTAACTTACTTTCGCCTAATAATGCGATATTGGCAAAGAGAGTATCTCCCGCAGGGAAGCTGCTACCATCAAATGTTTGCCCTCATTAGACTCCCCTCTGGAAGCGCTTTCTCTACAAGCTGCAGTTTCCCTCCTAACAGCAATATTTAGGATAGGGTACTGAATTTTAACTTAACTGCGGCTAATAAGGCGATTTTGGCAAAGAGAGTATCTCCCGCAGGGAAGCTGCTACCATCAAATGTTTGCCCTCATTAGACTCCCCTCTGGAAGCGCTTTCACTGCAAGCTGCAGATTCCCTCCTAACAGCAAGCTTTAGGATAGGGTACTGAATTGTAACTTAACTGCGGCTAATTATGCAAAATTGGAAAAGAGATTATCTCCCGCAGGGAAGCTGCTACCATCAAATGTTTGCCCACATTAGACTCCCCTCTGGAAGCGCTTTCACTGCAAGCTGCAGATTGCCTCCTAACAGCAAGCTTTAGGATAGGGTACAGAATTGTAACTTAACTGCGGCTAATAAGGCGATTTTGGCAAAGACAGTATCTCCCGCAGGGAAGCTGCTACCATCAAATGTTTGCCCTCGTTAGACTCCCCTCTGGAAGCGCTTTCACTGCAAGCTGCAGATTCCCTCCTAACAGCAAGCTTTAGGATAGGGTACTGAATTGTAACTTAATTTCGCCTAATAATGCGATTTTGGCAAAGAGAGTATCTCCCGCAGGGAAGCTGCTACCATCAAACGTTTGCCCTCGTTAGACTCCCCTCCTGAAGCGCTTTCACTGCAAGCTGCAGATTCCCTCCTAACAGCAAGATTTAGGATAGGGTACTGAATTGTAACTTACTTTCGCCTAATAATGCGATTTTGGCAAAGAGAGTATCTCCCGCAGGGCAGCTGCTACCATCAAATGTTTGCCCTCATTAGACTCCCCTCTGGAAGCGCTTTCACTGCAAGCTGCAGATTCCCTCCTAACAGCAAGCTTTAGGATAGGGTACTGAATTGTAACTTAACTGCGGCTAATAAGGCGCTTTTGGGAAAGAGAATATCTCCCGCAGGGAAGCTGCTACCATCAAATGTTTGCCCTCATTAGACTCCCCTCTGGAAGCGATTTCACTGCAAGCTGCAGATTCCCTCCTAACAGCAAGCTTTAGTATAGGGTACTGAATTGTAACTTAACTGCGGCTAATAAGGCGCTTTTGGGAAAGAGAATATCTCCCGCAGGAAGCTGCTACCATCAAATGTTTGCCCTCATTAGACTCCCCTCTGGAAGCGCTTTCACTGCAAGCTGCAGATTCCCTCCTAACAGCAAGCTTTAGGATAGGGTACTGAATTGTAACTTAACTGCGGCTAATAAGGCGCTTTTGGGAAAGAGAATATCTCCCGCAGGGAAGCTGCTACCATCAAATGTTTGCCCTCATTAGACTCCCCTCTGGAAGCGCTTTCACTGCAAGCTGCAGATTCCCTCCTAACAGCAAGCTTTAGGATAGGGTACTGAATTGTAACTTAACTGCGGCTAATAAGGCAAAATTGGAAAAGAGATTATCTCCCGCAGGGAAGCTGCTACCATCAAATGTTTGCCCTCGTTAGACTCCCCTCTGGAAGCGCTTTCACTGCAAGCTGCAGATTCCCTCCTAACAGCAAGCTTTAAGATAGGGTACTGAATTGTAACTTAACTGCGGCTAATAAGGCGATTATGTCAAAGAGAGTATCTCCCGCAGGGAAGCTGCTACCATCAAATGTTTTCCCTCGTTAAACTCCCCTCTGGAAGCGCTTTCACTGCAAGCTGCAGATTCCCTCCTAACAGCAAGCTTTAGGATAGGGTACTGAATTGTAATTTACTTTCGCCTAATAATGCGATTTTGGCAAAGAGAGTATCTCCCGCAGGGAAGCTGCTACCATCAAATGTTTGCCCTACTTAGACTCCCCTCTGGAAGAGCTTTGACTGCAAGCTGCAGATTCCCTCCTAACAGCAAGCTTTAGGATAGGGTACTGAATTGTAACTTACTTTCGCCTAATAATGCGATTTTGGCAAAGAGAGTATCTCCCGCAGTGAAGCTGCTACCATCAAATGTTTGCCCTCATTAGACTCCCCTCTGGAAGCGCTTTCACTGCAAGCTGCAGATTCCCTCCTAACAGCAAGCTTTAGGATAGGGTACTGAATTGTAACTTATCTGCGGTTAATAAGGCGATTATGGCAAAGAGAATATCTCCAGCAGAGAAGCTGCTACCATCAAATGTTTGCCCTCATTAGACTCCCCTCTGGAAGCGCTTTCACTGCAAGCTGCAGATTCCCTCCTAACAGCAAGCTTTAGCATAGGGTACTGAATTGTAACTTAACTGCGGCTAATAAGGCGATTTTGGCAAAGGGAATATCTCCCGCAGGGAAGCTGCTACCATCAAATGTTTGCCCTCATTAGACTCCCCTCTGGAAGCGCTTTCACTGCAAGCTGCAGATTCCCTCCTAACAGCAAGCTTTAGGATAGGGTCCTGAATTGTATCTTAATTTCGCCTAATAATGCGATTTTAGCAAAGAGAGTATCTCCCGCAGGGAAGCTGCTACCATCAAATATTTGCCCTCGTTAGACTCCCCTCTGGAAGCGCTTTCACTGCAAGCTGCAGATTCCCTCCTAACAGGAAGCTTTAGGATAGGGTACTGAATTGTATCTTAACTGCGGATAATAAGGCAAAATTGGAAAAGAGATTATCTCCCGCAGGGAAGCTGCTACCATCAAATGTTTGCCCTCGTTAGACTCCCCTCTGGAAGCGCTTTCACTGCAAGCTGCAGATTCCCTCCTAACAGCAAGCTTTAGGATAGGGTACTGAATTGTAACTTACTTTCGCCTAATAATGCGATTTTGGCAAAGAGAGTATCTCCCGCAGGGAAGCTGCTACCATCAAATATTTGCCCTCGTTAGACTCTCCTCTGGAAGCGCTTTCACTGCAAGCTGCAGATTCCCTCCTAACAGCAAGCTTTAGGATAGGGTACTGAATTGAAACTTACTTTCGCATAATAATGTGATTTTGGCAAAGAGAGTATCTCCCGCAGGGAAGCTGCTACCATCAAATGTTTGCCCTCATTAGACTCCCCTCTGGAAGCGCTTTCACTGCAAGCTGCAGATTCCCTCCTAACAGCAAGCTTTAGGATAGAGTACTGAATTGTATCTTACTTTCGCCTAATAATGCGATGTTGGCAAAGAGAGTATCTTCCGCAGGGAAGCTGCTTCCATCAAATGTTTGCCCTCATTAGACTCCCCTCTGGAAGCGCTTTCACTGCAAGCTGCAGATTCCCTCCTAACAGCAAGCTTTAGCATAGGGTACTGAATTGTAACTTAACTGCGGCTAATAAGGCGATTTTGGCAAAGAGAATATCTCCCGCAGGGAAGCTGCTACCATCAAATGTTTGCCCTCATTAGACTCCCCTCTGGAAGCGCTTTCACTGCAAGCTGCAGATTCCCTCCTAACAGCAAGCTTTAGGATAGGGTACTGAATTGTAACTTAACTGCGGCTAATAAGGCGCTTTTGGGAAAGAGAATATCTCCCGCAGGGAAGCTGCTACCATCAAATGTTTGCCCTCATTAGACTCCCCTCAGGAAGCGCTTTCACTGCAAGCTGCAGATTCCCTCCTAACAGCAAGCTTTAGCATAGTGTACTGAATTGTATCTTACTTTCGCATAATAATGCGATTTTGGCAAAGAGAGTATCTCCCACAGGGAAGCTGCTACCATCAAATGTTTGCCCTCCTTAGACTCCCCTCTGGAAGCGCTTTCACTGCAAGCTGCAGATTCCCTCCTAACAGCAAGCTTTAGGATAGGCTACTGAATTGTATCTTAACTGCGGATAATAAGGCAAAATTGGAAAAGAGATTATCTCCCACAGGGAAGCTGCTACCATCAAATGTTTGCCCTCGTTAGACTCCCCTCTGGAAGCGCTTTCACTGCAAGCTGCAGATTCCCTCCTAACAGCAAGCTTTAGGATAGAGTACTGAATTGTAACTTACTTTCGCCTAATAATGCGATTTTGGCAAAGAGAGTATCTCCCGCAGGGAAGCTGCTACCATCAAATATTTGCCCTCATTAGACTCCCCTCTGGAAGCGCTTTGACTGCAAGCTGCAGATTCCCTCCTAACAGCAAGCTTTAGGATAGGGTACTGAATAGTAACTTACTTTCGCCTAATAATGCGATTTTGGCAAAGAGAGTATCTCCCGCAGTGAAGCTGCTACCATCAAATGTTTGCCCTCATTAGACTCCCCTCTGGAAGCGCTTTCACTGCAAGCTGCAGATTCCCTCCTAACAGCAAGCTTTAGGATAGGGTACTGAATTGTAACTTATCTGCGGTTAATAAGGCGATTATGGCAAAGAGAATATCTCCAGCATAGAAGCTGCTACCATCAAATGTTTGCCCTCATTAGACTCCCCTCTGGAAGCGCTTTCACTGCAAGCTGCAGATTCCCTCCTAACAGCAAGCTTTAGGATAGGGTACTGAATTGTAACTTAACTGCGGATAATAAGGCAAAATTGGAAAAGAGATTATCTCCCGCAGGGAAGCTGCTACCATCAAATGTTTGCCCTCATTAGACTCCCCTCTGGAAGCGCTTTCACTGCAAGCTGCAGATTCCCTCCTAACAGCAAGCTTTAGGATAGGGTACTGAATTGTATCTTACATTCGCCTAATAATGCGATTTTAGCAAAGAGAGTATCTCCCGCAGGGAAGCTGCTACCATCAAATATTTGCCCTCGTTAGACTCCCCTCTGGAAGCGCTTTCACTGCAAGCTGCAGATTCCCTCCTAACAGCAAGCTTTAGGATAGGGTACTGAATTGTATCTTAACTGCGGATAATAAGGCAAAATTTGAAAAGAGATTATCTCCCGCAGGGAAGCTGCTACCATCAAATGTTTGCCCTCATTAGACTCCCCTCTGGAAGCGCTTTCACTGCAAGCTGCAGATTCCCTCCTAACAGCAAGCTTTAGGATAGGGTACTGAATTGTAACTTACTTTCGCCTAATAATGCGATTTTGGCAAAGAGAGTATCTCCCGCAGGGAAGCTGCTACCATCAAATATTTGCCCTCGTTAGACTCCCCTCTGGAAGCGCTTTCACTGCAAGCTGCAGATTCCCTCCTAACAGCAAGCTTTAGGATAGGGTACTGAATTGAAACTTACTTTCGCATAATAAAGCGATTTTGGCAAAGAGAGTATCTCCCGCAGGGAAGCTGCTACCATCAAATGTTTGCCCTCATTAGACTCCCCTCTGGAAGCGCTTTCACTGCAAGCTGCAGATTCCCTCCTAACAGCAAGCTTTAGCATAGGGTACTGAATTGTAACTTAACTGCGGCTAATAAGGCGATTTTGGCAAAGAGAATATCTCCCGCAGGGAAGCTGCTACCATCAAATGTTTGCCCTCATTAGACTCCCCTCTGGTAGCGCTTTCACTGCAAGCTGCAGATTCCCTCCTAACAGCAAGCTTTAGGATAGTGTACTGAATTGTAACTAAACTCCGGCTAATTATGCAAAATTGGAAAAGAGATTATCTCCCGCAGGGAAGCTGCTACCATCAAGTGTTTGCCCTCATTAGACTCCCCTCTGGAAGCGCTTTCACTGCAAGCTGCAGATTCCCTCCTAACAGCAAGCTTTAGGATAGTGTACTGAATTGTAACTTACTTTCGCCTAATAAGGCGATTTTGCAAAAGAGAGTATCTCCCACAGGGAAGCTGCTACCATCAAATGTTTGCCCTCGTTAGACTCCCCTCTGGAAGCGCTTTCACTGCAAGCTGCAGATTCCCTCCTAACAGCAAGCTTTACGATAGGGTACTGGATTGTATCTTACTTTCGCCTAATAAGGCGTTTTTATCAAAGAGAGTATCTCCCGCAGGGAAGCTGCTACCATCAAATGTTTGCCCTCGTTAGACTCCCCTCTGGAAGCGCTTTCACTGCAAGCTGCAGATTCCCTCCTAACAGCAAGCTTTAGGATAGGGTACTGAATTGTAACTTACTTTCGCCTAATAATGCGATTATGGCAAAGAGAGTATCTCCCGCAGGGAAGCTGCTACCATCAAATGTTTGCCCTCGTTAGACTCCCCTCTGGAAGCGCTTTCACTGCAAGCTGCAGATTCCCTCCTAACAGCAAGCTTTAGGATAGGGTACTGAATTGTATCTTACTTTCGCCTAATAATGTGATTTTGTAAAAGAGACTATCTCCCACAGGGAAGCTGCTACCATCAAATGCTGGCTCTCGTTAGATTCCTCTCTTGAAGCACTTTCACTGCAAGCTGCAGATTCCCTCCTAACAGCAAGCTTTAGGATAGGGTACTGAATTGTAACTTACTTTCGCCTAATAATGCGATTTTTGCAAAGAGAGTATCTCCCGCAAGGAAGCTGCTACCATCAAGTGTTTGCCCTCATTTGACTCCCCTCTGGAAGCGCTTTCACTGCAAGCTGCAGATTCCCTCCTAACAGCAAGCTTTAGGATAGGGTACTGAATTGTATCTTAACTGCAGCTAATAATGCGATTTTGGCAAAGAGAGTATCTCCCGCAGGGAAGCTGCTACCATCAAGTTTTTGCCCTCATTAGACTCCCCTCTGGAAGCGCTTTCACTGCAAGCTGCAGATTCCCTCCTAACAGCAAGCTTTAGGATAGGGTACTGAATTGTAACTTACTTTCGCCTAATAATGCGATTTTGGCAAAGAGAGTATCTCCCGCAGGGAAGCTGCTACCATCAAATGTTTGCCCTCATTAGACTCCCCTCTGGAAGCGTTTTCTCTGCAAGCTGCAGATTCCCTCCTAACAGCAATCTTTAGGATAGGGTACTGAATTGTAACATAACTGCAACTAATAAGGCGATATTGGAAAAGAGAGTATCTCCCGCAGGGAATCTGCTACCATCAAATGTTTGCCCTCTTTAGACTCCCCTCTGGAAGCGCTTTCACTGCAAGCTGCAGATTCCCTCCTAACAGCAAGCTTTAGGATAGTGTACTGAATTGTATCTTACTTACGCCTAATAAAGCGATTATGGCAAAGAGAGTATCTCCCGCAGGGAAGCTGCTACCATCAAATGTTTGCCCTCATTAGACTCCCGTCTGGAAGCGCTTTCACTACAAGCTGCAGATTCCCTCCTAACAGCAAGCTTTAGGATAGGGTACTGAATCGTAACTTACTTTCGCCTATTAAGGCGTTTATAGCAAAGAGAGTATCTCCCACAGGGAAGCTGCTACCATCAAATGTTTGCCCTCGTTAGACTCCCCTCTGGAAGCGCTTTCACTGCAAGCTGCAGATTCCCTCCTAACAGCAAGCTTTAGGATAGTGTACTGAATTGTAACTTAACTGCGGCTAATAATGCGATTTTGGCAAAGAGAGTATCTCCCGCAGGGAAGCTGCTACCATCAAATGTTTGCCCTCATTAGACTCCCCTCTGGAAGCGCTTTCTCTACAAGCTGCAGTTTCCCTCCTAACAGCAATATTTAGGATAGGGTACTGAATTTTAACTTAACTGCGGCTAATAAGGCGATTTTGGCAAAGAGAGTATCTCCCGCAGGGAAGCTGCTACCATCAAATGTTTGCCCTCATTAGACTCCCCTCTGGAAGCGCTTTCACTGCAAGCTGCAGATTCCCTCCTAACAGCAAGCTTTAGGATAGGGTACTGAATTGTAACTTAACTGCGGCTAATTATGCAAAATTGGAAAAGAGATTATCTCCCGCAGGGAAGCTGCTACCATCAAATGTTTGCCCTCGTTAGACTCCCCTCTGGAAGCGCTTTCACTGCAAGCTGCAGATTGCCTCCTAACAGCAAGCTTTAGGATAGGGTACAGAATTGTAACTTAACTGCGGCTAATAAGGCGATTTTGGCAAAGACAGTATCTCCCGCAGGGAAGCTGCTACCATCAAATGTTTGCCCTCGTTAGACTCCCCTCTGGAAGCGCTTTCACTGCAAGCTGCAGATTCCCTCCTAACAGCAAGCTTTAGGATAGGGTACTGAATTGTAACTTAATTTCGCCTAATAATGCGATTTTGGCAAAGAGAGTATCTCCCGCAGGGCAGCTGCTACCATCAAATGTTTGCCCTCATTAGACTCCCCTCTGGAAGCGCTTTCACTGCAAGCTGCAGATTCCCTCCTAACAGCAAGCTTTAGGATAGGGTACTGAATTGTAACTTAACTGCGGCTAATAAGGCGCTTTTGGGAAAGAGAATATCTCCCGCAGGGAAGCTGCTACCATCAAATGTTTGCCCTCATTAGACTCCCCTCTGGAAGCGATTTCACTGCAAGCTGCAGATTCCCTCCTAACAGCAAGCTTTAGTATAGGGTACTGAATTGTAACTTAACTGCGGCTAATAAGGCGCTTTTGGGAAAGAGAATATCTCCCGCAGGAAGCTGCTACCATCAAATGTTTGCCCTCATTAGACTCCCCTCTGGAAGCGCTTTCACTGCAAGCTGCAGATTCCCTCCTAACAGCAAGCTTTAGGATAGGGTACTGAATTGTAACTTAACTGCGGCTAATAAGGCGCTTTTGGGAAAGAGAATATCTCCCGCAGGGAAGCTGCTACCATCAAATGTTTGCCCTCATTAGACTCCCCTCTGGAAGCGCTTTCACTGCAAGCTGCAGATTCCCTCCTAACAGCAAGATTTAGGATAGGGTACTGAATTGTAACTTAACTGCGGCTAATAAGGCAAAATTGGAAAAGAGATTATCTCCCGCAGGGAAGCTGCTACCATCAAATGTTTGCACTCGTTAGACTCCCCTCTGGAAGCGCTTTCACTGCAAGCTGCAGATTCCCTCCTAACAGCAAGCTTTAGGATAGGGTACTGAATTGTAACTTAACTGCGGCTAATAAGGCGATTATGTCAAAGAGAGTATCTCCCGCAGGGAAGCTGCTACCATCAAATGTTTTCCCTCGTTAAACTCCCCTCTGGAAGCGCTTTCACTGCAAGCTGCAGATTCCCTCCTAACAGCAAGCTTTAGGATAGGGTACTGAATTGTAATTTACTTTCGCCTAATAATGCGATTTTGGCAAAGAGAGTATCTCCCGCAGGGAAGCTGCTACCATCAAATGTTTGCCCTACTTAGACTCCCCTCTGGAAGAGCTTTGACTGCAAGCTGCAGATTCCCTCCTAACAGCAAGCTTTAGGATAGGGTACTGAATTGTAACTTACTTTCGCCTAATAATGCGATTTTGGCAAAGAGAGTATCTCCCGCAGTGAAGCTGCTACCATCAAATGTTTGCCCTCATTAGACTCCCCTCTGGAAGCGCTTTCACTGCAAGCTGCAGATTCCCTCCTAACAGCAAGCTTTAGGATAGGGTACTGAATTGTAACTTATCTGCGGTTAATAAGGCGATTATGGCAAAGAGAATATCTCCAGCAGAGAAGCTGCTACCATCAAATGTTTGCCCTCATTAGACTCCCCTCTGGAAGCGCTTTCACTGCAAGCTGCAGATTCCCTCCTAACAGCAAGCTTTAGCATAGGGTACTGAATTGTAACTTAACTGCGGCTAATAAGGCGATTTTGGCAAAGGGAATATCTCCCGCAGGGAAGCTGCTACCATCAAATGTTTGCCCTCATTAGACTCCCCTCTGGAAGCGCTTTCACTGCAAGCTGCAGATTCCCTCCTAACAGCAAGCTTTAGGATAGGGTCCTGAATTGTATCTTAATTTCGCCTAATAATGCGATTTTAGCAAAGAGAGTATCTCCCGCAGGGAAGCTGCTACCATCAAATATTTGCCCTCGTTAGACTCCCCTCTGGAAGCGCTTTCACTGCAAGCTGCAGATTCCCTCCTAACAGGAAGCTTTAGGATAGGGTACTGTATTGTATCTTAACTGCGGATAATAAGGCAAAATTGGAAAAGAGATTATCTCCCGCAGGGAAGCTGCTACCATCAAATGTTTGCCCTCGTTAGACTCCCCTCTGGAAGCGCTTTCACTGCAAGCTGCAGATTCCCTCCTAACAGCAAGCTTTAGGATAGGGTACTGAATTGTAACTTACTTTCGCCTAATAATGCGATTTTGGCAAAGAGAGTATCTCCCGCAGGGAAGCTGCTACCATCAAATATTTGCCCTCGTTAGACTCTCCTCTGGAAGCGCTTTCACTGCAAGCTGCAGATTCCCTCCTAACAGCAAGCTTTAGGATAGGGTACTGAATTGAAACTTACTTTCGCATAATAATGTGATTTTGGCAAAGAGAGTATCTCCCGCAGGGAAGCTGCTACCATCAAATGTTTGCCCTCATTAGACTCCCCTCTGGAAGCGCTTTCACTGCAAGCTGCAGATTCCCTCCTAACAGCAAGCTTTAGGATAGAGTACTGAATTGTATCTTACTTTCGCCTAATAATGCGATGTTGGCAAAGAGAGTATCTTCCGCAGGGAAGCTGCTTCCATCAAATGTTTGCCCTCATTAGACTCCCCTCTGGAAGCGCTTTCACTGCAAGCTGCAGATTCCCTCCTAACAGCAAGCTTTAGCATAGGGTACTGAATTGTAACTTAACTGCGGCTAATAAGGCGATTTTGGCAAAGAGAATATCTCCCGCAGGGAAGCTGCTACCATCAAATGTTTGCCCTCATTAGACTCCCCTCTGGAAGCGCTTTCACTGCAAGCTGCAGATTCCCTCCTAACAGCAAGCTTTAGGATAGGGTACTGAATTGTAACTAAACTGCAGCTAATTATGCAAAATTGGAAAAGAGATTATCTCCCGCAGGGAAGCTGCTACCATCAAATGTTTGCCCTCCTTAGACTCCCCTCTGGAAGCGCTTTCACTGCAAGCTGCAGATTTCCTCCTAACAGCAAGCTTTAGGATAGGGTACTGAATTGAAACTTACTTTCGCATAATAAAGCGATTTTGGCAAAGAGACTATCTCCCGCAGGGAAGCTGCTACCATCAAATGTTTGCCCTCATTAGACTCCCCTCTGGAAGCGCTTTCACTGCAAGCTGCAGATTCCCTCCTAACAGCAAGCTTTAGGATAGGGTACTGAATTGTAACTTAACTGCGGCTAATAAGGCGCTTTTTGGAAAGAGAATATCTCCCGCAGGGAAGCTGCTACCATCAAATGTTTGCCCTCATTAGACTCCCCTCTGGAAGCGCTTTCACTGCAAGCTGCAGATTCCCTCCTAACAGCAAGCTTTAGGATAGGGTACTGAATTGTAACTTAAATGCGGCTAATAAGGCGCTTTTGGGAAAGAGAATATCTCCCGCAGGGAAGCTGCTACCATCAAATGTTTGCCCTCATTAGACTCCCCTCTGGAAGCGCTTTCACTGCAAGCTGCAGATTCCCTCCTAACAGCAAGCTTTAGGATAGGGTACTGAATTGTAACTTAACTGCGGCTAATAAGGCGCTTTTGGGAAAGAGAATATCTCCCGCAGGGAAGCTGCTACCATCAAATGTTTGCCCTCATTAGACTCCCCTCTGGAAGCGCTTTCACTGCAAGCTGCAGATTCCCTCCTAACAGCAAGCTTTAGGATAGGGTACTGAATTGTAACTTAACTGCGGCTAATAAGGCAAAATTGGAAAAGAGATTATCTCCCGCAGGGAAGCTGCTACCATCAAATGTTTGCCCTCGTTAAACTCCCCTCTGGAAGCGCTTTCACTGCAAGCTGCAGATTCCCTCCTAACAGCAAGCTTTAGGATAGGGTCCATAATTGTAACTTAACTGCGGCTAATAAGGCGATTATGTCAAAGAGAGTATCTCCCGCAGGGAAGCTGCTACCATCAAATGTTTTCCCTCGTTAAACTCCCCTCTGGAAGCGCTTTCACTGCAAGCTGCAGATTCCCTCCTAACAGCAAGCTTTAGGATAGGGTACTGAATTGTAACTTACATTCGCCTAATAATGCGATTTTAGCAAAGAGAGTATCTCCCGCAGGGAAGCTGCTACCATCAAATATTTGCCCTCGTTAGACTCCCCTCTGGAAGCGCTTTCACTGCAAGCTGCAGATTCCCTCCTAACAGCAAGCTTTAGGATAGGGTACTGAATTGTATCTTAACTGCGGATAATAAGGCAAAATTGGAAAAGAGATTATCTCCCGCAGGGAAGCTGCTACCATCAAATGTTTGCCCTCGTTAGACTCCCCTCTGGAAGCGCTTTCACTGCAAGCTGCAGATTCCCTCCTAACAGCAAGCTTTAGGATAGGGTACTGAATTGAAACTTACTTTCGCATAATAATGTGATTTTGGCAAAGAGAGTATCTCCCGCAGGGAAGCTGCTACCATCAAATGTTTGCCCTCATTAGACTCCCCTCTGGAAGCGCTTTCACTGCAAGCTGCAGATTCCCTCCTAACAGCAAGCTTTAGGATAGAGTACTGAATTGTATCTTACTTTCGCCTAATAATGCGATTTTGGCAAAGAGAGTATCTCCCGCAGGGAAGCTGCTTCCATCAAATGTTTGCCCTCATTAGACTCCCCTCTGGAAGCGCTTTCACTGCAAGCTGCAGATTCCCTCCTAACAGCAAGCTTTAGCATAGGGTACTGAATTGTAACTAAACTGCGGCTAATTATGCAAAATTGGAAAAGAGATTATCTCCCGCAGGGAAGCTGCTACCATCAAATGTTTGCCCTCTTTAGACTCCCCTCTGGAAGCGCTTTCACTGCAAGCTGCAGATTTCCTCCTAACAGCAAGCTTTAGGATAGGGTACTGAATTGAAACTTACTTTCGCATAATAAAGCGATTTTGGCAAAGAGACTATCTCCCGCAGGGAAGCTGCTACCATCAAATGTTTGCCCTCATTAGACTCCCCTCTGGAAGCGCTTTCACTGCAAGCTGCAGATTCCCTCCTAACAGCAAGCTTTAGGATAGGGTACTGAATTGTAACTTACTTTCACCTAATAATGCGATTATGGCAAAGAGAGTATCTCCCGCAGGGAAGCTGCTACCATCAAATGTTTGCCCTCATTAGACTCCCCTCTGGAAGCGCTTTCACTGCAAGCTGCAGATTCCCTCCTAACAGCAAGCTTTAGGACAGGGTACTGAATTGTAACTTACTTTCGCCTAATAATGCGATTTTGGCAAAGAGAGTATCTCCCGCAGTGAAGCTGCTACCATCAAATGTTTGCCCTCATTAGACTCCCCTCTGGAAGCGCTTTCACTGCAAGCTGCAGATTCCCTCCTAACAGCAAGCTTTACGATAGGGTACTGAATTGTAACTTATCTGCGGTTAATAAGGCGATTATGGCAAAGAGAATATCTCGAGCAGAGAAGCTGCTACCATCAAATGTTTGCCCTCATTAGACTCCCCTCTGGAAGCGCTTTCACTGCAAGCTGCAGATTCCCTCCTAACAGAAAGCTTTAGCATAGGGTACTGAATTGTAACTTAACTGCGGCTAATAAGGCGATTTTGGCAAAGAGAATATCTCCCGCAGGGAAGCTGCTACCATCAAATGTTTGCCCTCGTTAGACTCCCCTCTGGAAGCGCTTTCACTGCAAGCTGCAGATTCCCTCCTAACAGCAAGCTTTAGGAAAGGGTACTGAATTGTAACTTACTTTCGCCTAATAATGCGATTTTGGCAAAGAGAGTATCTCCCGCAGGGAAGCTGCTACCATCAAATATTTGCCCTCGTTAGACTCTCCTCTGGAAGCGCTTTCACTGCAAGCTGCAGATTCCCTCCTAACAGCAAGCTTTAGGATAGGGTACTGAATTGTAACTTACTTTCGCATAATAATGTGATTTTGGCAAAGAGAGTATCTCCCGCAGGGAAGCTGCTACCATCAAATGTTTGCCCTCATTAGACTCCCCTCTGGAAGCGCTTTCACTGCAAGCTGCAGATTCCCTCCTAACAGCAAGCTTTAGGATAGAGTACTGAATTGTATCTTACTTTCGCCTAATAATGCGATTTTTGCAAAGAGAGTATCTCCTGCAGGGAAGCTGCTTCCATCAAATGTTTGCCCTCATTAGACTCCCCTCTGGAAGCGCTTTCACTGCAAGCTGCAGATTCCCTCCTAACAGCAAGCTTTAGCATAGGGTACTGAATTGTAACTTAACTGCGGCTAATAAGGCGCTTTTGGGAAAGAGAGTATCTCCCGCAGGGAAGCTGCTACCATCAAATGTTTGCCCTCATTAGACTCCCCTCTGGAAGCGCTTTCACTGCAAGCTGCAGATTCCCTCCTAACAGCAAGCTTTAGGATAGGGTACTGAATTGTAACTAAACTGCGGCTAATTATGCAAAATTGGAAAAGAGATTATCTCCCGCAGGGAAGCTGCTGCCATCAAATGTTTGCCCTCCTTAGACTCCCCTCTGGAAGCGCTTTCACTGCAAGCTGCAGATTTCCTCCTAACAGCAAGCTTTAGGATAGGGTACTGAATTGAAACTTACTTTCGCATAATAAAGCGATTTTGGCAAAGAGACTATCTCCCGCAGGGAAGCTGCTACCATCAAATGTTTGCCCTCATTAGACTCCCCTCTGGAAGCGCTTTCACTGCAAGCTGCAGATTCCCTCCTAACAGCAAGCTTTAGGATAGGGTACTGAATTGTAACTTACTTTCGCCTAATAATGCGATTATGGCAAAGAGAGTATCTCCCGCAGGGAAGCTGCTACCATCAAATGTTTGCCCTCATTAGACTCCCCTCTGGAAGCGCTTTCACTGCAAGCTGCAGATTCCCTCCTAACAGCAAGCTTTAGGATAGGGTACTGAATTGTAACTTACTTTCGCCTAATAATGCGATTATAGCAAAGAGAGTATCTCCCGCAGGGAAGCTGCTACCATCAAATGTTTTCCCTTGTTAAACTCCCCTCTGGAAGCGCTTTCACTGCAAGCTGCAGATTCCCTCCTAACAGCAAGCTTTAGGATAGGGTACTGAATTGTAACTTATCTGCGGTTAATAAGGCGATTATGGCAAAGAGAATATCTCCAGCAGAGAAGCTGCTACCATCAAATGTTTGCCCTCATTAGACTCCCCTCTGGAAGCGCTTTCACTGCAAGCTGCAGATTCCCTCCTAACAGCAAGCTTTAGCATAGGGTACTGAATTGTAACTTAACTGCGGCTAATAAGGCGATTTTGGCAAAGAGAATATCTCCCGCAGGAAAGCTGCTACCATCAAATGTTTGCCCTCATTAGACTCCCCTCTGGAAGCGCTTTCACTGCAAGCTGCAGATTGCCTCCTAACAGCAAGCTTTAGGATAGGGTCCTGAATTGTATCTTACTTTCGCCTAATAATGCGATTATAGCAAAGAGAGTATCTCCCGCAGGGAAGCTGCTACCATCAAATATTTGCCCTCGTTAGACTCCCCTCTGGAAGCGCTTTCACTGCAAGCTGCAGATTCCCTCCTAACAGCAAGCTTTAGGATAGGGTACTGAATTGTATCTTAACTGCGGATAATAAGGCAAAATTGGAAAAGAGATTATCTCCCGCAGGGAAGCTGCTACCATTAAATGTTTGCCCTCGTTAGACTCCCCTCTGGAAGCGCTTTCACTGCAAGCTGCAGATTCCCTCCTAACAGCAAGCTTTAGGATAGGGTACTGAATTGTAACTTACTTTCGCCTAATAATGCGATTTTGGCAAAGAGAGTATCTCCCGCAGGGAAGCTGCTACCATCAAATATTTGCCCTCGTTAGACTCTCCTCTGGAAGCGCTTTCACTGCAAGCTGCAGATTCCCTCCTAACAGCAAGCTTTAGGATAGGGTACTGAATTGTAACTTACTTTCGCATAATAATGTGATTTTTGCAAAGAGAGTATCTCCCGCAGGGAAGCTGCTACCATCAAATGTTTGCCCTCATTAGACTCCCCTCTGGAAGCGCTTTCACTGCAAGCTGCAGATTCCCTCCTAACAGCAAGCTTTAGGATAGAGTACTGAATTGTATCTTACTTTCGCCTAATAATGCGATTTTGGCAAAGAGAGTATCTCCCGCAGGGAAGCTGCTTCCATCAAATGTTTGCCCTCATTAGACTCCCCTCTGGAAGCGCTTTCACTGCAAGCTGCAGATTCCCTCCTAACAGCAAGCTTTAGGATAGAGTACTGAATTGTATCTTACTTTCGCCTAATAATGCGATTTTGGCAAAGAGAGTATCTCCCGCAGGGAAGCTGCTTCCATCAAATGTTTGCCCTCATTAGACTCCCCTCTGGAAGCGCTTTCACTGCAAGCTGCAGATTTCCTCCTAACAGCAAGCTTTAGGATAGGGTACTGAATTGAAACTTACTTTCGCATAATAAAGCGATTTTGGCAAAGAGACTATCTCCCGCAGGGAAGCTGCTACCATCAAATGTTTGCCCTCATTAGACTCCCCTCTGGAAGCGCTTTCACTGCAAGCTGCAGATTCCCTCCTAACAGCAAGCTTTAGGATAGGGTACTGAATTGTAACTTACTTTCACCTAATAATGCGATTTTGGCAAAGAGAGTATCTCCCGCAGGCAAGCTGCTACCATCAAATTTTTGCCCTCCTTAGACTCCCTTCTGGAAGCGCTTTCACTGCAAGCTGCAGATTCCCTCCTAACAGCAAGCTTTAGGATAGTGTACTGAATTGTATCTTACTTTCGCCTAATAATGCGATTTTGGCAAAGAGAGTATCTCCCGCAGGGAAGCTGCTACCATCAAATGTTTGCCCTCATTAGACTCCCCTCTGGAAGCGCTTTGACTGCAAGCTGCAGATTCCCTCCTAACAGCAAGCTTTAGGATAGGGTACTGAATTGTAACTTAACTGCGGATAATAAGGCGATTTTGTCAAAGAGAGTATCTCCCGCAGGGAAGCTGCTACCATCAAATGTTTGCCCTCATTAGACTCCCCTCTGGAAGCGCTTTCACTGCAAGCTGCAGATTCCCTCCTAACAGCAAGCTTTAGGATAGGGTCCTGAATTGTAACTTAACTGCAGCTAATAAGGCGATTTTGGGAAAGAGAATATCTCCCGCAGGGAAGCTGTTACCATCAAATGTTTGCCCTCATTAGACTCCCCTCTGGAAGCGCTTTCACTGCAAGCTGCAGATTGCCTCCTAACAGCAAGCTTTAGGATAGTGTACTGAATTGAAACTTAGCTGCGTCTAATAAGGCAAAATTGGAAAAGAGATTATCTCCCGCAGGGAAGCTTCTACCATCAAATGTTTGCCCTCGTTAGACTCCCCTCTGGAAGCGCTTTCACTGCAAGCTGCAGATTCCCTCCTAACAGCAAGCTTTAGGATAGGGTACTGAATTGTAACTTACTTTCGCCTAATAATGCGATTATAGCAAAGAGAGTATCTCCCGCAGGGAAGCTGCTTCCATCAAATGTTTGCCCTCATTAGACTCCCCTCTGGAAGCGCTTTCACTGCAAGCTGCAGATTCCCTCCTAACAGCAAGCTTTAGGATAGGGTACTGAATTGTAACTAAACTGCGCCTAATTATGCAAAATTGGAAAAGAGATTATCTCCCGCAGGGAAGCTGCTACCATCAAATATTTGCCCTCGTTAGACTCCCCTCTGGAAGCGCTTTCACTGCAAGCTGCAGATTTCCTCCTAACAGCAAGCTTTAGGATAGGGTACTGAATTGAAACTTACTTTCGCATAATAAAGCGATTTTGGCAAAGAGACTATCTCCCGCAGGGAAGCTGCTACCATCAAATGTTTGCCCTCATTAGACTCCCCTCTGGAAGCGCTTTCACTGCAAGCTGCAGATTCCCTCCTAACAGCAAGCTTTAGGATAGGGTACTGAATTGTAACTTACTTTCACCTAATAATGCGATTTTGGCAAAGAGAGTATCTCCCGCAGGCAAGCTGCTACCATCAAATTTTTGCCCTCCTTAGACTCCCTTCTGGAAGCGCTTTCACTGCAAGCTGCAGATTCCCTCCTAACAGCAAGCTTTAGGATAGTGTACTGAATTGTATCTTACTTTCGCCTAATAATGCGATTTTGGCAAAGAGAGTATCTCCCGCAGGGAAGCTGCTACCATCAAATGTTTGCCCTCATTAGACTCCCCTCTGGAAGCGCTTTGACTGCAAGCTGCAGATTCCCTCCTAACAGCAAGCTTTAGGATAGGGTACTGAATTGTAACTTAACTGCGGATAATAAGGCGATTTTGTCAAAGAGAGTATCTCCCGCAGGGAAGCTGCTACCATCAAATGTTTGCCCTCATTAGACTCCCCTCTGGAAGCGCTTTCACTGCAAGCTGCAGATTCCCTCCTAACAGCAAGCTTTAGGATAGGGTCCTGAATTGTAACTTAACTGCAGCTAATAAGGCGATTTTGGGAAAGAGAATATCTCCCGCAGGGAAGCTGTTACCATCAAATGTTTGCCCTCATTAGACTCCCCTCTGGAAGCGCTTTCACTGCAAGCTGCAGATTGCCTCCTAACAGCAAGCTTTAGGATAGTGTACTGAATTGAAACTTAGCTGCGTCTAATAAGGCAAAATTGGAAAAGAGATTATCTCCCGCAGGGAAGCTTCTACCATCAAATGTTTGCCCTCGTTAGACTCCCCTCTGGAAGCGCTTTCACTGCAAGCTGCAGATTCCCTCCTAACAGCAAGCTTTAGGATAGGGTACTGAATTGTAACTTACTTTCGCCTAATAATGCGATTATAGCAAAGAGAGTATCTCCCGCAGGGAAGCTGCTACCATCAAATGTTTGCCCTCATTAGACTCCCCTCTGGAAGCGCTTTCACTGCAAGCTGCAGATTCCCTCCTAACAGCAAGCTTTAGGATAGGGTACTGAATTGTAACTTACTTTCGCCTAATAATGCGATTTTGGCAAAGAGAGTATCTCCCGCAGGGAAGCTGCTACCATCAAATGTTTGCCCTCATTAGACTCCCCTCTGGAAGCGCTTTCACTGCAAGCTGCAGATTCCCTCCTAACAGCAAGCTTTAGGATAGGGTCCTGAATTGTAACTTAACTGCAGCTAATAAGGCGATTTTGGGAAAGAGAATATCTCCCGCAGGGAAGCTGTTACCATCAAATGTTTGCCCTCATTAGACTCCCCTCTGGAAGCGCTTTCACTGCAAGCTGCAGATTGCCTCCTAACAGCAAGCTTTAGGATAGTGTACTGAATTGAAACTTAGCTGCGTCTAATAAGGCAAAATTGGAAAAGAGATTATCTCCCGCAGGGAAGCTTCTACCATCAAATGTTTCCCCTCGTTAGACTCCCCTCTGGAAGCGCTTTGACTGCAAGCTGCAGATTCCCTCCTAACAGCAAGCTTTAGGATAGGGTACTGAATTGTAACTTACTTTCGCCTAATACTGCGATTTTGGCAAAGAGAGTATCTCCCGCAGTGAAGCTGCTACCATCAAATGTTTGCCCTCATTAGACTCCCCTCTGGAAGCGCTTTCACTGCAAGCTGCAGATTCCCTCCTAACAGCAAGCTTTAGGATAGGGTACTGAATTGTAACTTATCTGCGGTTAATAAGGCGATTATGGCAAAGAGAATATCTCCAGCAGAGAAGCTGCTACCATCAAATGTTTGCCCTCATTAGACTCCCCTCTGGAAGCGCTTTCACTGCAAGCTGCAGATTCCCTCCTAACAGCAAGCTTTAGCATAGGGTACTGAATTGTAACTTAACTGCAGCTAATAAGGCGATTTTGGCAAAGAGAATATCTCCCGCAGGGAAGCTGCTACCATCAAATGTTTGCCCTCATTAGACTCCCCTCTGGAAGCGCTTTCACTGCAAGCTGCAGATTCCCTCCTAACAGCAAGCTTTAGGATAGGGTCCTGAATTGTATCTTACTTTCGCCTAATAATGCGATTTTAGCAAAGAGAGTATCTCCCGCAGGGAAGCTGCTACCATCAAATATTTGCCCTCGTTAGACTCCCCTCTGGAAGCGCTTTCACTGCAAGCTGCATATTCCCTCCTAACAGCAAGCTTTAGGATAGGGTACTGAATTGTATCTTAACTGCGGATAATAAGGCAAAATTGGAAAAGAGATTATCTCCCGCAGGGAAGCTGCTACCATCAAATGTTTGCCCTCGTTAGACTCCCCTCTGGAAGCGCTTTCACTGCAAGCTGCAGATTCCCTCCTAACAGCAAGCTTTAGGATAGGGTACTGAATTGAAACTTACTTTCGCATAATAATGTGATTTTTGCAAAGAGAGTATCTCCCGCAGGGAAGCTGCTACCATCAAATGTTTGCCCTCATTAGACTCCCCTCTGGAAGCGCTTTCACTGCAAGCTGCAGATTCCCTCCTAACAGCAAGCTTTAGGATAGAGTACTGAATTGTATCTTACTTTCGCCTAATAATGCGATTTTGGCAAAGAGAGTATCTCCCGCAGGGAAGCTGCTTCCATCAAATGTTTGCCCTCATTAGACTCCCCTCTGGAAGCGCTTTCACTGCAAGCTGCAGATTCCCTCCTAACAGCAAGCTTTAGGATAGGGTACTGAATTGTAACTTACTTTCGCCTAATAATGCGATTATGGCAAAGAGAGTATCTCCCGCAGGGAAGCTGCTACCATCAAATGTTTGCCCTCATTAGACTCCCCTCTGGAAGCGCTTTCACTGCAAGCTGCAGATTCCCTCCTAACAGCAAGCTTTAGGATAGGGTCCTGAATTGTAACTTAACTGCAGCTAATAAGGCGATTTTGGGAAAGAGAATATCTCCCGCAGGGAAGCTGTTATCATCAAATGTTTGCCCTCATTAGACTCCCCTCTGGAAGCGCTTTCACTGCAAGCTGCAGATTGCCTCCTAACAGCAAGCTTTAGGATAGTGTACTGAATTGAAACTTAGCTGCGTCTAATAAGGCAAAATTGGAAAAGAGATTATCTCCCGCAGGGAAGATTCTACCATCAAATGTTTCCCCTCGTTAGACTCCCCTCTGGAAGCGCTTTCACTGCAAGCTGCAGATTCCCTCCTAACAGCAAGCTTTAGGATAGGGTACTGAATTGTAACTTACTTTAGCCTAATAATGCGATTATAGCAAAGAGAGTATCTCCCGCAGGGAAGCTGCTACCATCAAATGTTTGCCCTCATTAGACTCCCCTCTGGAAGCGCTTTCACTGCAAGCTGCAGATTCCCTCCTAACAGCAAGCTTTAGGATAGGTTACTGAATTGTAACTTACTTTCGCCTAATAATGCGATTTTGGAAAAGAGAGTATCTCCCGCAGGGAAGCTGCTACCATCAAATGTTTGCCCTCATTAGACTCCCCTCTGGAAGCGCTTTCACTGCAAGCTGCAGATTCCCTCCTAACAGCAAGCTTTAGGATAGGGTACTGAATTGTAACTTAACTGCGGCTAATAAGGCGATTTTGGCAAAGAGAATATCTCCCGCAGGGAAGCTGTTACCATCAAATGTTTGCCCTCATTAGACTCCCCTCTGGAAGCGCTTTCACTGCAAGCTGCAGATTCCCTCCTAACAGCAAGCTTTAGAATAGGGTACTGAATTGTAACTTAATTTCGCCTAATAATGCGATTTTGTCAAAGAGAGTATCTCCCGCAGGGAAGCTGCTACCATCAAATATTTGCCCTCATAAGACTCCCCTCTGGAAGCGCTTTCACTGCAAGCTGCAGATTCCCTCCTAACAGCAAGCTTTAGGATAGGGTACTGAATTGTAACTTACTTTTGCCTAATAATGCGATTTTGGCAAAGAGAGTATCTCCCGCAGGGCAGCTGCTACCATCAAATGTTTGCCCTCATTAGACTCCCCTCTGGAAGCGCTTTCACTGCAAGCTGCAGATTCCCTCCTAACAGCAAGCTTTAGGATAGGGTACTGAATTGTAACTTAGTTTCGCCTAATAATGCGATTTTGGGAAAGAGAATATCTCCCGCAGGGAAGCTGCTACCATCAAATGTTTGCCCTCGTTAGACTCCCCTCTGGAAGCGCTTTCTCTGCAAGCTGCAGATTCCCTCCTAACAGCAAGCTTTAGGATAGGGTACTGAATTGTAACTTAACTGCGGCTAATAAGGCGATTTTGGCAAAGAGAATATCTCCCGCAGGGAAGCTTTTACCATCAAATGTTTGCCCTCATTAGACTCCCCACTGGAAGCGCTTTCACTGCAAGCTTCAGATTCCCTCCTAACAGCAAGCTTTAGGATAGTGTACTGAATTGTAACTTAACTGCGTCTAATAAGGCAAAATTGGAAAAGAGAATATCTCCCGCAGGGAAGCTGCTACCATCAAATGTTTGCCCTCGTTAGACTCCCCTCTGGAAGCGCTTTCACTGCAAGCTGCAGATTCCCTCCTAACAGCAAGCTTTAGGATAGGGTACTGAATTGTAACTTACTTTCGCCTAATAATGCGATTTTGGCAAAGAGAGTATCTCCCGCAGGGAAGCTGCTACCATCAAATGTTTGCCCTCATTAGACTCCCCTCTGGAAGCGCTTTCACTGCAAGCTGCAGATTCCCTCATAACAGCAAGCTTTAGGATAGGGTACTGAATTGTATCTTAACTGCGGCTAATAAGGCGATTTTGTCAAAGAGAGTATCTCCCGCAGGGAAGCTGCTACCATCAAATGTTTGCCCTCATTAGACTCCCCTCTGGAAGCGCTTTCACTGCAAGCTGCAGATTCCCTCCTAACAGCAAGCTTTAGGATAGGGTACTGAATTGTAACTTACTTTCGCCTAATAATGCGATTTTGGCAAAGAGAGTATCTCCCACAGGGAAGCTGCTACCATCAAATGTTTGCCCTCATTAGACTCCCCTCTGGAAGCGCTTTCACTGCAAGCTGCAGATTCCCTCCTAACAGCAAGCTTTAGGATAGGGTACTGAATTGTAACTTAACTGCGGCTAATGAGGCGATTTTGGCAAAGAGAGTATCTCCCGCAGGGAAGCTGCTACCATCAAATGTTTGCCCTCATTAGACTCCCCTCTGGAAGCGCTTTCACTGCAAGCTGCAGATTCCCTCCTAACAGCAACCTTTAGGATAGGGTACTGAATTGTAACTTACTTTCGCCTAATAATGCGATTTTGGCAAAGAGAGTATCTCCCACAGGGAAGCTGCTACCATCAAATGTTTGCCCTCATTAGACTCCCCTCTGGAAGCGCTTTCACTGCAAGCTGCAGATTCCCTCCTAACAGCAAGCTTTAGGATAGGGTACTGAATTGTAACTTACCTGGGGCTAATAAGGCGATTTTGGCAAAGAGAGTATCTCCCGCAGGGAAGCTGCTACCATCAAATGTTTGCCCTCCTTAGACTCCCCTCTGGAAGCGCTTTCACTGCAAGCTGCAGATTCCCTCCTAACAGCAAGCTTTAGGATAGGGTACTGAATTGTATCTTAACTGCAGCTAATAAGGCAAAATTGGAAAAGAGATTATCTCCCGCAGGGAAGCTGCTACCATCAAATGTTTGCCCTCGTTAGACTCCCCTCTGGAAGCGCTTTCACTGCAAGCTGCAGATTCCCTCCTAACAGCAAGCTTTAGGATAGGGTACGGAATTGTAACTTAATTTCGCCTAATAGTGCGATTATGGCAAAGGGAGTATCTCCCGCAGGGAAGCTGCTACCATCAAACGTTTACCCTCGTTAGACTCCCCTCCGGAAGCGCTTTCACTGCAAGCTGCAGATTCCCTCCTAACAGCAAGCTTTAGGATAGGGTACTGAATTGTAACTTACTTTCGCCTAATAATGCGATTTTGGCAAAGAGAGTATCTCCCGCAGGGAATCTGCTACCATCAAATGTTTGCCCTCATTAGACTCCCCTCTGGAAGCACTTTCACTGCAAGCTGCAGATTCCCTCCTAACAGCAAGCTTTAGGATAGGGTACTGAATTGTAACTTAACTGCGGCTAATAAGGCGATTTTGGCAAAGAGAATATCTCCCGCAGGGAAGCTGCTACCATCAAATGTTTGCCCTCATTAGACTCCCCTCTGGAAGCGCTTTCACTGCAAGCTGCAGATTCCCTCCTAATAGCAAGCTTTAGGATAGGGTACTGAATTGTAACTTACTTTCGCCTAATAATGCGATTTTGGCAAAGAGAGTATCTCCCGCAGGGAAGCTGCTACCATCAAATGTTTGCCCTCAT
This sequence comes from Phaenicophaeus curvirostris, assembly GCF_032191515.1. Lineage (NCBI taxonomy): Eukaryota > Metazoa > Chordata > Aves > Cuculiformes > Cuculidae > Phaenicophaeus > Phaenicophaeus curvirostris. Next base: position 94,363 of record NW_027206818.1, read on the forward strand.
TAGACTCCCCTCCGGAAGCGCTTTCACTGCAAGCTGCAGATTCCCTCCTAACAGCAAGCTTTAGGATAGGGTACTGAATTGTAACTTACTTTCGCCTAATAATGCGATTTTGGCAAAGAGAGTATCTCCCGCAGGGAAGCTGCTACCATCAAATGTTTGCCCTCGTTAGACTCCCCTCTGGAAGCGCTTTCACTGCAAGCTGCAGATTCCCTCCTAACAGCAAGCTTTAGGATAGGGTACTGAATTGTAACTTAACTGCGGCTAATAAGGCGATTATGGCAAAGAGAATATCTCCCGCAGGGAAGCTGCTACCATCAAATGTTTGCCCTCATTACACTCCCCTCTGGAAGCGCTTTGACTGCAAGCTGCAGATTCCCTCCTAACAGCAAGCTTTAGCATAGGGTACTGAATTGTAACTTAACTGCGGCTAATAAGGCGATTTTGGCAAAGAGAGTATCTCCCGCAAGGAAGCTGTTACCATCAAATGTTTGCCCTCATTAGACTCCCCTCTGGAAGCGCTTTCACTGCAAGCTGCAGATTCCCTCCTAACAGCAAGCTTTAGGATAGGGTACTGAATTGTAACTTACTTTCGCCTAATAATGCGATTTTAGCAAAGAGAGTATCTCCCGCAGGGAAGCTGCTACCATCAAATATTTGCCCTCGTTAGACTCACCTCTGGAAGCGCTTTCACTGCAAGCTGCAGATTCCCTCCTAACAGCAAGCTTTAGGATAGGGTACTGAATTGTATCTTAACTGCGGATAATAAGGCGAAAATGGAAAAGAGATTATCTCCCGCAGGGAAGCTGCTACCATCAAATGTTTGCCCTCGTTAGACTCCCCTCTGGAAGCGCTTTCACTGCAAGCTGCAGATTCCCTCCTAACAGCAAGCTTTAGGATAGGGTACTGAATTGTAACTTACTTTCGCCTAATAATGCGATTTTGGCAAAGAGAGTATCTCCCGCAGGGAAGCAGCTACCATCAAATGTTTGCCCTCATTAGACTCCCCTCTGGAAGCGCTTTCACTGCAAGCTGCAGATTCCCTCCTAACAGCAAGCTTTAGGATAGGGTACTGAATTGTAACTTACTTTCGCCTAATAATGCGATTTTGGCAAAGAGAGTATCTCCCGCAGGGAAGCTGCTACCATCAAATGTTTGCCCTCATTAGACTCCCCTCTGGAAGCGCTTTCACTGCAAGCTGCAGATTCCCTCCTAACAGCAAGCTTTAGGATATGGTACTGAATTGTAACTTACTTTCGCCTAATAATGCGATATTGGCAAAGAGACTATCTCCCACAGGGAAGCTGCTACCATCAAATGTTTGCCCTCGTTAGACTCCCCTCTGGAAGCGCTTTCACTGCAAGCTGCAGATTCCCTCCTAACAGCAAGCTTTAGGATAGGGTCCTGAATTGTAACTTCACCGCGGCTAATAAGGCGATTCTGGCAAAGAGAATATCTCCCGCAGGGAAGCTGTTACCATCAAATGTTTGCCCTCATTAGACTCCCCTCTGGAAGCGCTTTCACTGCAAGCTTCAGATTCCCTCCTAACAGCAAGCTTTAGGATAGTGTACTGAATTGTAACTTAGCTGCGTCTAATAAGGCAAAATTGGAAAAGAGATTATCTCCCGCAGGGAAGCTGCTACCATCAAATGTTTGCCCTCGTTAGACTCCCCTCTGGAAGCGCTTTCACTGCAAGCTGCAGATTCCCTCCTAACAGCAAGCTTTAGGATAGGGTACTGAATTGTAACTTACTTTCGCCTAATAATGAGATTATAGCAAAGAGAGTATCTCCCGCAGGGAAGCTGCTACCATCAAATGTTTGCCCTCATTAGACTCCCCTCTGGAAGCGCTTTCACTGCAAGCTGCAGATTCCCTCCTAACAGCAAGCTTTAGGATAGGGTACTGAATTGTAACTTACTTTCGCCTAATAATGCGATTTTGGCAAATAGAGTATCTTCCGCAGGGAAGCTGCTACCATCAAATGTTTCCCCTCCTTAGACTCCCCTCTGGAAGCGCTTTCACTGCAAGCTGCAGATTCCCTCCTAACAGCAAGCTTTAGGATAGGGTACTGAATTGTATCTTAACTGCGGCTAATAAGGCGCTTTTGGGAAAGAGAATATCTCCCGCAGGGAAGCTGCTACCATCAAATGTTTGCCCTCATTAGACTCCCCTCTGGAAGCGCTTTCACTGCAAGCTGCAGATTCCCTCCTGACAGCAAGCTTTAGGATAGGGTACTGAATTGTAACTTACTTTCGCCTAATAATGCGATTTTGTCAAAGAGAGTATCTCCCGCAGGGAAGCTGCTACCATCAAATATTTGCCCTCATTAGACTCCCCTCTGGAAGCGCTTTCACTGCAAGCTGCAGATTCCCTCCTAACAGCAAGCTTTAGGATGGGGTACTGAATTGTAACTTACTTTCGCCTAATAACGCGATTTTGGCAAAGAGACTATCTCCCGCAAGGAAACTGCTACCATCAAATGTTTGCCCTCATTAGACTCCCCTCTGGAAGCGCTTTCACTGCAAGCTGCAGATTCCCTCCTAACAGCAAGCTTTAGTATAGGGTACTGAATTGTAACTTATCTGCGGCTAATAAGGCGATTTTGGCAAAGAGAGTATCTCCCTCAGGGAAGCTGCTACCATCAAATGTTTGCCCTCGTTAGACTCCCCTCTGGAAGCGCTTTCACTGCAAGCTGCAGATTCCCTCCTAACAGCAAGCTTTAGGATAGGGTACTGAATTGTAACTTACTTTCGCCTAATAATGCGATTTTGGCAAAGAGAGTATCTCCCGCAGGGAAGCTGCTACCATCAAATGTTTGCCCTCATTAGACTCCCCTCTGGAAGCGCTTTCACTGCAAGCTGCAGATTCCCTCCTAACAGCAAGCTTTAGGATAGGGTACTGAATTGTAACTTAACTGCGGATAATAAGGCGATTTTGTCAAAGAGAGTATCTCCCGCAGGGAAGCTGCTACCATCAAATGTTTGCCCTCATTAGACTCCCCTCTGGAAGCGCTTTCACTGCAAACTGCAGATTCCCTCCTAACAGCAAGCTTTAGGATAGTGTACTGAATTGTAACTTACTTTCGCCTAATAATGTGATTTTGGCTAAGAGAGTATCTCCAGCAGGGAAGCTGCTACCATCAAATGTTTGCCCTCGTTAGACTCCCCTGTAGAAGCGCTTTCACTGCAAGCTGCAGATTCCCTCCTAACAGCAAGCTTTAGGATAGTGTACTGAATTGTAACTTACTTTCGCCTAATAATGCGATTTTGGCAAAGAGAGTATCTCCCACAGGGAAGCTGCTACCATCAAATGTTTGCCCTCATTAGACTCCCCTCTGGAAGCGCTTTCACTGCAAGCTGCAGATTCCCTCCTAACAGCAAGCTTTAGGATAGGGTACTGAATTGTATCTTAACTGCAGCTAATGAGGCGATTTTGGCAAAGAGAGTATCTCCCGCAGGGAAGCTGCTACCATCAAATGTTTGCCCTCATTAGACTCCCCTCTGGAAGCGCTTTCACTGCAAGCTGCAGATTCCCTCCTAACAGCAAGCTTTAGGATAGGGTACTGAATTATAACTTACTTTCGCCTAATAATGCGATTTTGGCAAAGAGACTATCTCCCGCAGGGAAGCTGCTACCATCAAATGTTTGCCCTCATTAGACTCCCCTCTGGAAGCGCTTTCACTGCAAGCTGCAGATTCCCTCCTAACAGCAAGCTTTAGGATAGGGTACTGTATTGTATCTTAACTGGGGCTAATAAGGCGATTTTGGCAAAGAGACTATCTCCAGCAGGGAAGCTGCTACCATCAAATGTTTGCCCTCCTTAGACTCCCCTCTGGAAGCGCTTTCACTGCAAGCTGCAGATTCCCTCCTAACAGCAAGCTTTAGGATAGGGTACTGAATTGTAACTTACTTTCGCCTAATAATGCGATATTGGCAAAGAGAGTATCTCCCGCAGGGAAGCTGCTACCATCAAATGTTTGCCCTCGTTAGACTCCCCTCTGGAAGGGCTTTCACTGCAAGCTGCAGATTCCCTCCTAACAGCAAGCTTTAGGATAGTGTACTGAATTGTAACTTAACTGCGTCTAATAAGGCAAAATTGGAAAAGAGATTATCTCCCGCAGGGAAGCTGCTACCATCAAATGTTTGCCCTCGTTAGACTCCCCTCTGGAAGCGCTTTCACTGCAAGCTGCAGATTCCCTCCTAACAGCAAGCTTTAGGATAGGGTACTGAATTGTAACTTAATTTCGCCTAATAATGTGATTTTGGCAAAGAGAGTATCTCCCGCAGGGAAGCTGCTACCATCAAACGTTTACCCTCGTTAGACTCCCCTCCGGAAGCGCTTTCACTGCAAGCTGCAGATTCCCTCCTAACAGCAAGCTTTAGCATAGGGTACTGAATTGTAACTTACTTTCGCCTAATAATGCTATTTTGGCAAAGAGAGTATCTCCCGCAGGGAAGCTGCTACCATCAAATGTTTGCCCTCGTTAGACTCCCCTCTGGAAGCGCTTTCACTGCAAGCTGCAGATTCCCTCCTAACAGCAAGCTTTAGGATAGGGTACTGAATTGTAAATTACTTTCGCCTAATAATGCGATTTTGGCAAAGAGAGTATCTCCCGCAGGGAAGCTGCTACCATCAAATGCTTGCCCTCATTAGACTCCCCTCTGGAAGCGCTTTCACTGCAAGCTGCAGATTCCCTCCTAACAGCAAGCTTTAGGATAGGGTACTGAATTGTAACTTACTTTCGCCTAATAATGCGATTTTGTCAAAGAGAGTATCTCCCTCAGGGAAGCTGCTACCATCAAATATTTGCCCTCATTAGACTCCCCTCTGGAAGCGCTTTCACTGCAAGCTGCAGATTCCCTCCTAACAGCAAGATTTAGGATGGGGTACTGAATTGTAACTTACTTTCGCCTAATAATGCGATTTTGGCAAAGAGAGTATCTCCCGCAGGGCAGCTGCTACCATCAAATGTTTGCCCTCATTAGACTCCCCTCCGGAAGCGCTTTCACTGCAAGCTGCAGATTCCCTCCTAACAGCAAGCTTTAGGATAGGGTACTGAATAGTAACTTAACTGCGGCTCATAAGGCGCTTTTGGGAAAGAGAATATCTCCCGAAGGGAAACCGCTACCATCAAATGTTTGCCCTCATTAGACTCCCCTCTGGAAGCGCTTTCACTGCAAGCTTCAGATTCCCTCCTAACAGCAAGCTTTAGGATAGTGTACTGAATTGTAACTTAACTGCGTCTAATAAGGCAAAATTGGAAAAGAGATTATCTCCCGCAGGGAAGCTGCTACCATCAAATGTTTGCCCTCGTTAGACTCCCCTCTGGAAGCGCTTTCACTGCAAGCTGCAGATTCCCTCCTAACAGCAAGCTTTAGTATAGGGTACTGAATTGTATCTTAATTTCGTCTAATAATGCGATTAAGGCAAAGAGAGTATCTCCCACAGGGAAGATGCTACCATCAAATGTTTGCCCTCATTAGACTCCCCTCCGGAAGCGCTTTCACTGCAAGCAGCAGATTCCCTCCTAACAGCAAGCTTTAGGATAGGGTACTGAATTGTAACTTAACTGCGGCTCATAAGGCGCTTTTGGGAAAGAGAATATCTCCCGAAGGGAAACCGCTACCATCAAATGTTTGCCCTCATTAGACTCCCCTCTGGAAGCGCTTTCACTGCAAGCTTCAGATTCCCTCCTAACAGCAAGCTTTAGGATAGTGTACTGAATTGTAACTTAACTGCGTCTAATAAGGCAAAATTGGAAAAGAGATTATCTCCCGCAGGGAAGCTGCTACCATCAAATGTTTGCCCTCGTTAGACTCCCCTCTGGAAGCGCTTTCACTGCAAGCTGCAGATTCCCTCCTAACAGCAAGCTTTAGTATAGGGTACTGAATTGTATCTTAATTTCGTCTAATAATGCGATTTTGGCAAAGAGAGTATCTCCCACAGGGAAGCTGCTACCATCAAATGTTTGCCCTCATTAGACTCCCCTCTGGAAGCGCTTTGACTGCAAGCTGCAGATTCCCTCCTAACAGCAAGCTTTAGGATAGGGTACTGAATTGTAACTTAACTGCGGCTAATAAGGCGCTTTTGGGAAAGAGAATATCTCCCGCAGGGAAGCTGCTACCATCCAATGTTTGCCCTCATTAGACTCCCCTCTGGAAGCGCTTTCACTGCAAGCTGCAGATTCCCTCCTAACAGCAAGCTTTAGGATAGGGTACTGAATTGTAACTTACTTTCGCCTAATAATGCGATTCTGTCAAAGAGAGTATCTCCCGCAGGGAAGCTGCTACCATCAAATATTTGCCCTCATTAGACTCCCCTCTGGAAGCGCTTTCACTGCAAGCTGCAGATTCCCTCCTAACAGCAAGCTTTAGGATAGGGTACTGAATTGTAACTTACTTTCGCCTAATAATGCGATTTTGGCAAAGAGAGTATCTCCCGCAGGGAAGCTGCTACCATCAAATGTTTGCCCTCATTAGACTCCCCTCTGGAAGCGCTTTCACTGCAAGCTGCAGATTCCCTCCTAACAGCAAGGTTTAGGATAGGGTACTGAATTGTAACTTACTTTCGCCTAATAAGGCAAAATTGGAAAAGAGATTATCTCCCGCAGGGAAGCTGCTACCATCAAATGTTTGCCCTCGTTAGACTCCCACCTGGAAGCGCTTTCACTGCAAGCTGCAGATTCCCTCCTAACAGCAAGCTTTAGGATAAGGTACTGAATTGTAACTTAACTGCGGCTAATAAGGCGCTTTTGGGAAAGAGAAAATCTCCCGAAGGGAAACCGCTACCATCAAATGTTTGCCCTCATTAGACTCCCCTCTGGAAGCGCTTTCACTGCAAGCTTCAGATTCCCTCCTAACAGCAAGCTTTAGGATAGTGTACTGAATTGTAACTTAACTGCGTCTAATAAGGCAAAATTGGAAAAGAGATTATCTCCCGCAGGGAAGCTGCTACCATCAAATATTTGCCCTCATTAGACTCCCCTCTGGAAGCGCTTTCACTGCAAGCTGCAGATTCCCTCCTAACAGCAAGCTTTAGGATAGGGTACTGAATTGTAACTTAACTGCGTCTAATAAGGCAAAATTGGAAAAGAGATTATCTCCCGCAGGGAAGCTGCTACCATCAAATGTTTGCCCTCGTTAGACTCCCCTCTGGAAGCGCTTTCACTGCAAGCTGCAGATTCCCTCCTAACAGCAAGCTTTAGTATAGGGTACTGAATTGTATCTTAATTTCGTCTAATAATGCGATTTTGGCAAAGAGAGTATCTCCCACAGGGAAGCTGCTACCATCAAATGTTTGCCCTCATTAGACTCCCCTCTGGAAGCGCTTTGACTGCAAGCTGCAGATTCCCTCCTAACAGCAAGCTTTAGGATAGGGTACTGAATTGTAACTTAACTGCGGCTAATAAGGCGCTTTTGGGAAAGAGAATATCTCCCGCAGGGAAGCTGCTACCATCCAATGTTTGCCCTCATTAGACTCCCCTCTGGAAGCGCTTTCACTGCAAGCTGCAGATTCCCTCCTAACAGCAAGCTTTAGTATAGGGTACTGAATTGTATCTTAATTTCGTCTAATAATGCGATTTTGGCAAAGAGAGTATCTCCCACAGGGAAGCTGCTACCATCAAATGTTTGCCCTCATTAGACTCCCCTCTGGAAGCGCTTTGACTGCAAGCTGCAGATTCCCTCCTAACAGCAAGCTTTAGGATAGGGTACTGAATTGTAACTTAACTGCGGCTAATAAGGCGCTTTTGGGAAAGAGAATATCTCCCGCAGGGAAGCTGCTACCATCCAATGTTTGCCCTCATTAGACTCCCCTCTGGAAGCGCTTTCACTGCAAGCTGCAGATTCCCTCCTAACAGCAAGCTTTAGGATAGGGTACTGAATTGTAACTTACTTTCGCCTAATAATGCGATTCTGTCAAAGAGAGTATCTCCCGCAGGGAAGCTGCTACCATCAAATATTTGCCCTCATTAGACTCCCCTCTGGAAGCGCTTTCACTGCAAGCTGCAGATTCCCTCCTAACAGCAAGCTTTAGGATAGGGTACTGAATTGTAACTTACTTTCGCCTAATAATGCGATTTTGGCAAAGAGAGTATCTCCCGCAGGGAAGCTGCTACCATCAAATGTTTGCCCTCATTAGACTCCCCTCTGGAAGCGCTTTCACTGCAAGCTGCAGATTCCCTCCTAACAGCAAGCTTTAGGATAGGGTACTGAATTGTAACTTACTTTCGCCTAATAAGGCAAAATTGGAAAAGAGATTATCTCCCGCAGGGAAGCTGCTACCATCAAATGTTTGCCCTCGTTAGACTCCCACCTGGAAGCGCTTTCACTGCAAGCTGCAGATTCCCTCCTAACAGCAAGCTTTAGGATAGGGTACTGAATTGTAACTTAACTGCGGCTAATAAGGCGCTTTTGGGAAAGAGAAAATCTCCCGAAGGGAAACCGCTACCATCAAATGTTTGCCCTCATTAGACTCCCCTCTGGAAGCGCTTTCACTGCAAGCTTCAGATTCCCTCCTAACAGCAAGCTTTAGGATAGTGTACTGAATTGTAACTTAACTGCGTCTAATAAGGCAAAATTGGAAAAGAGATTATCTCCCGCAGGGAAGCTGCTACCATCAAATATTTGCCCTCATTAGACTCCCCTCTGGAAGCGCTTTCACTGCAAGCTGCAGATTCCCTCCTAACAGCAAGCTTTAGGATAGGGTACTGAATTGTAACTTAACTGCGTCTAATAAGGCAAAATTGGAAAAGAGATTATCTCCCGCAGGGAAGCTGCTACCATCAAATGTTTGCCCTCGTTAGACTCCCCTCTGGAAGCGCTTTCACTGCAAGCTGCAGATTCCCTCCTAACAGCAAGCTTTAGTATAGGGTACTGAATTGTATCTTAATTTCGTCTAATAATGCGATTTTGGCAAAGAGAGTATCTCCCACAGGGAAGCTGCTACCATCAAATGTTTGCCCTCATTAGACTCCCCTCTGGAAGCGCTTTGACTGCAAGCTGCAGATTCCCTCCTAACAGCAAGCTTTAGGATAGGGTACTGAATTGTAACTTAACTGCGGCTAATAAGGCGCTTTTGGGAAAGAGAATATCTCCCGCAGGGAAGCTGCTACCATCCAATGTTTGCCCTCATTAGACTCCCCTCTGGAAGCGCTTTCACTGCAAGCTGCAGATTCCCTCCTAACAGCAAGCTTTAGGATAGGGTACTGAATTGTAACTTACTTTCGCCTAATAATGCGATTCTGTCAAAGAGAGTATCTCCCGCAGGGAAGCTGCTACCATCAAATATTTGCCCTCATTAGACTCCCCTCTGGAAGCGCTTTCACTGCAAGCTGCAGATTCCCTCCTAACAGCAAGCTTTAGGATAGGGTACTGAATTGTAACTTAACTGCGGCTAATAAGGCGCTTTTGGGAAAGAGAATATCTCCCGAAGGGAAACCGCTACCATCAAATGTTTGCCCTCATTAGACTCCCCTCTGGAAGCGCTTTCACTGCAAGCTTCAGATTCCCTCCTAACAGCAAGCTTTAGGATAGTGTACTGAATTGTAACTTAACTGCGTCTAATAAGGCAAAATTGGAAAAGAGATTATCTCCCGCAGGGAAGCTGCTACCATCAAATGTTTGCCCTCGTTAGACTCCCCTCTGGAAGCGCTTTCACTGCAAGCTGCAGATTCCCTCCTAACAGCAAGCTTTAGGATAGGGTACTGAATTGTAACTTACTTTCGCCTAATAATGAGATTTTGGCAAAGAGAGTATCTCCCGCAGGGAAGCTGCTACCATCAAACGTTTGCCCTCGTTAGACTCCCCTCTGGAAGTGCTTTCACTGCAAGCTGCAGATTCCCTCCTAACAGCAAGCTTTAGTACTGAATTGAAAACTTACTTTCGCATAATATTGCGATTTTGGAAAAGAGAGTATCTCCCGCAGGGAAGCTGCTACCATCAAATGTTTGCCCTCCTTAGACTCCCCTCTGGAAGCGCTTTCACAGCAAGCTGCAGATTCCCTCCTAACAGCAAGCTTTAGGATAGGGTACTGAATTGTAACTTAACTGCGGCTAATAAGGCGATTTTGGCAAAGAGAATATCTCCCGCAGGGAAGCTGTTACCATCAAATGTTTGCCCTCATTAGACTCCCCTCTGGAAGCGCTTTCACTGCAAGCTGCAGATTCCCTCCTAACAGCAAGCTTTAGGATAGGGTACTGAATTGTAACTTACTTACGCCTAATAATGCGATTTTGGCAAAGAGAGTATCTCCCGCAGGGAAGCTGCTACCATCAAATGTTTGCCCTCGTTAGACTCCCCTCTGGAATCGCTTTCACTGCAAGCTGCAGATTCCCTCCTAACAGCAAGCTTTAGGATAGGGTACTGAATTGTAACTTACTTTCGCCTAATAATGCGATTTTGGCAAAGAGAGTATCTCCCGCAGGGCAGCTGCTACCATCAAATGTTTGCCCTCATTAGACTCCCCTCTGGAAGCGCTTTCACTGCAAGCTGCAGATTCCCTCCTAACAGCAAGCTTTAGCATAGGGTACTGAATTGTAACTTAACTGCGGCTAATAAGGCGATTTTGTCAAAGAGAGTATCTCCCGCAGGGAAGCTGCTACCATCAAATGTTTGCCCTCATTAGACTCCCCTCTGGAAGTGCTTTCACTGCAAGCTGCAGATTCCCTCCTAACAGCAAGCTTTAGGATGGGGTACTGAATTGTAACTTACTTTCGCCTAATAATGCGATTTTGGCAAAGAGAGAATCTCCCGCAGGGCAGCTGCTACCATCAAATGTTTGCCCTCATTAGACTCCCCTCTGGAAGCGCTCTCACTGCAAGCTGCAGATTCCCTCCTAACAGCAAGCTTTAGGATAATGTACTGAATTATAACTTACTTTCGCCTAATAATGCGATTTTGGAAAAGAGAGTATCTCCCGCAGGGAAGCTGCTACCATCAAATATTTGCCCTCATTAGACTCCCCTCTGGAAGCGCTTTCACTGCAAGCTGCAGATTCCCTCCTAACAGCAAGCTTTAGGATAGGGTACTGAATTGTATCTTACTTTCGCCTAATAATGCGATTTTGGCAAAGAGAGTATCTCCCGCAGGGAAGCTGCTACCATCAAATGTTTGCCCTCATTAGACTCCCCTCTGGAAGCGCTTTCACTGCAAGCTGCAGATTCCCTCCTAATAGCAAGCTTTAGCATAGGGTCATGAATTGTTACTTAACTGCGGCTAAAAAGGCGCTTTTGGGAAAGAGAATATCTCCCGCAGGGAAGCTGTTACCATCAAATGTTTGCCCTCATTAGACTCCCCTCTGGAAGCGCTTTCACTGCAAGCTGCAAATTCCCTCCTAACAGCAAGCTTTAGGATAGGGTACTGAATTGTAACTTACTTTCGCCTAATAAGGCGATTTTGGCAAAGAGAGTATCTCCCGCAGGGAAGCTGCTACCATCAAATATTTGCCCTCATTAGACTCCCCTCTGGAAGCGCTTTCACTGCAAGCTGCAGATTCCCTCCTAACAGCAAGCTTTAGGATAGGGTACTGAATTGCAACTTACTTTCGCCTAATAATGCGATTTTGGCAAAGAGAGTATCTCCCGCAGGGAAGCTGCTACCATCAAATGTTTGCCCTCATTAGACTCCCCTCTGGAAGCGCTTTCACAGCAAGCTGCAGATTCCCTCCTAACAGCAAGCTTTAGGATAGGGTACTGAATTGTAACTTACTTTCGCCTAATAATGCGATTTTGGCAAAGAGAGTATCTCCTGCAGGGAAGCTGCTACCATCAAATGTTTGCCCTCATTAGACTCCCCTCTGGAAGCGCTTTCACTGCAAGCTGCAGATTCCCTCCTAACAGCAAGCTTTAGGATAGGGTACTGAATTGTAACTTACTTTCGCCTAATAAGGCAAAATTGGAAAAGAGATTATCTCCCGCAGGGAAGCTGCTACCATCAAATGTTTGCCCTCGTTAGACTCCCCTCTGGAAGCGCTTTCACTGCAAGCTGCAGATTCCCTCCTAACAGCAAGCTTTAGTATAGGGTACTGAATTGTAACTTAATTTCGTCTAATAATGCGATTTTGGCAAAGAGAGTATCTCCCACAGGGAAGCTGCTACCATCAAATGTTTGCCCTCATTAGACTCCCCTCTGGAAGCGCTTTGACTGCAAGCTGCAGATTCCCTCCTAACAGCAAGCTTTAGGATAGGGTACTGAATTGTAACTTAACTGCGGCTAATAAGGCGCTTTTGGGAAAGAGAATATCTCCCGCAGGGAAGCTGCTACCATCCAATGTTTGCCCTCATTAGACTCCCCTCTGGAAGCGCTTTCACTGCAAGCTGCAGATTCCCTCCTAACAGCAAGCTTTAGGATAGGGTACTGAATTGTAACTTACTTTCGCCTAATAATGCGATTTTGGCAAAGAGAGTATCTCCCGCAGGGAAGCTGCTACCATCAAATGTTTGCCCTCATTAGACTCCCCTCTGGAAGCGCTTTCACTGCAAGCTGCAGATTCCCTCCTAACAGCAAGCTTTAGGATAGGGTACTGAATTGCAACTTACTTTCGCCTAATAAGGCAAAATTGGAAAAGAGATTATCTCCCGCAGGGAAGCTGCTACCATCAAATGTTTGCCCTCGTTAGACTCCCACCTGGAAGCGCTTTCACTGCAAGCTGCAGATTCCCTCCTAACAGCAAGCTTTAGGATAGGGTACTGAATTGTAACTTAACTGCGGCCAATAAGGCGCTTTTGGGAAAGAGAATATCTCCCGAAGGGAAACCGCTACCATCAAATGTCTGCCCTCATTAGACTCCCCTCTGGAAGCGCTTTGACTGCAAGCTTCAGATTCCCTCCTAACAGCAAGCTTTAGGATAGTGTACTGAATTGTAACTTAACTGCGTCTAATAAGGCAAAATTGGAAAAGAGATTATCTCCCGCAGGGAAGCTGCTACCATCAAATATTTGCCCTCATTAGACTCCTCTCTAGAAGCGCTTTCACTGCAAGCTGCAGATTCCCTCCTAACAGCAAGCTTTAGGATAGGGTACTGAATTGTAACTTACTTTCGCCTAATAATGCGATTTTGGCAAAGAGAGTGTCTCCCGCAGGGAAGCTGCTACCATCAAATGTTTGCCCTCATTAGACTCCCCTCTGGAAGCGCTTTCACTGCAAGCTGCAGATTCCCTCCTAACAGCAAGCTTTAGGATAGGGTACTGAATTGTAACTTACTTTCGCCTAATAAGGCAAAATTGGAAAAGAGATTATCTCCCGCAGGGAAGCTGCTACCATCAAATGTTTGCCCTCGTTAGAATCCCCTCTGGAAGCGCTTTCACTGCAAGCTGCAGATTCCCTCCTAACAGCAAGCTTTAGGATAGGGTACTGAATTGTAACTTAACTGCGGCTAATAAGGCGCTTTTGGGAAAAAGAATATCTCCCGCAGGGAAGCTGCTACCATCAAATGTTTGCCCTCATTAGACTCCCCTCTGGAAGCGCTTTGACTGCAAGCTGCAGATTCCCTCCTAACAGCAAGCTTTAGCATAGTGTACTGAATTGTAACTTAACTGCGGCTAATAAGGCGATTTTGGCAAAGAGAGTATCTCCGGCAGGGAAGCTGCTACCATCAAATGTTTGCCCTCCTTAGACTCCCCTCTGGAAGCGCTTTCACTGCAAGCTGCAGATTCCCTCCTAACAGCAAGCTTTAGGATAGTGTACTGAATTGTAACTTAACTGCGTCTAATAAGGCAAAATTTGGAAAGAGATTATCTCCCGCAGGGAAGCTGCTACCATCAAATGTTTGCCCTCATTAGACTCCCCTCTGGAAGCGCTTTCACTGCAAGCTGCAGATTCCCTCCTAACAGCAAGCTTTAGGATAGGGTACTGAATTGTAACTTAATTTCGCCTAATAATGCGATTATGGCAAAGAGAGTATCTACCGCAGGGAAGCTGCTACCATCAAATGTTTGCCCTCATTAGACTCCCCTCTGGAAGCGCTTTCACTGCAAGCTGCAGATTCCCTCCTAACAGCAAGCTTTAGGATAGGGTACTGAATTGTAACTTACTTTCGCCTAATAATGCGATTTTGGCAAAGAGAGTATCTCCCGCAGGGAAGCTGCTACCATCAAATGTTTGCCCTCCTTAGACTCCCCTCTGGAAGCGCTTTCACTGCAAGCTGCAGATTCCCTCCTAACAGCAAGCTTTAGGATAGGGTACTGAATTGTAACTTAACTGCGGCTAATAAGGCGCTTTTGGAAAAGAGAATATCTCCCGCAGGGAAGCTGCTACCATCAAATGTTTGCCCTCATTAGACTCCCCTCTGGAAGCGCTTTCACTGCAAGCTGCAGATTCCCTCCTAACAGCAAGCTTTAGGATAGGGTACTGAATTGTAACTTACTTTCGCCTAATAATGCGATTTTGGCAAAGAGAGTATCTCCCGCAGGGAAGCTGCTACCATCAAATATTTGCCCTCATTAGACTCCCCTCTGGAAGCCCTTTCACTGCAAGCTGCAGATTCCCTCCTAACAGCAAGCTTTAGGATAGGGTACTGAATTGTAACTTACTTTCGCCTAATAATGCGATTTTGGCAAAGAGAGTATCTCCCGCAGGGAAGCTGCTACCATCAAATGTTTGCCCTCGTTAGACTCCCCTCTGGAAGCGCTTTCACTGCAAGCTGCAGATTCCCTCCTAACAGCAAGCTTTAGGATAGGGTACTGAATTGTAACTTAACTGCGGCTAATAAGGCAAAACTGGAAAAGAGATTATCTCCCGCAGGGAAGCTGCTACCATCAAATGTTTGCCCTCGTTAGAATCCCCTCTGGAAGTGCTTTCACTGCAAGCTGCAGATTCCCTCCTAACAGCAAGCTTTAGCATAGGGTACTGAATTGTAACTTAACTGCGGCTAATTAGGCGATTTTGGCAAAGAGAATATCTCCCGCAGGGAAGCTGTTACCATCAAATGTTTCCCCTCATTAGACTCCCCTCTGGAAGCGCTTTCACTGCAAGCTGCAGATTCCCTCCTAACAGCAAGCTTTAGGATAGGGTACTGAATTGTAACTTACTTTCGCCTAATAATGCGATTTTGGCAAAGAGAGTATCTCCCGCAGGGAAGCTGCTACCATCAAATGTTTGCCCTCGTTAGACTCCCGTCTGGAAGCGCTTTCACTGCAAGCTGCAAATTCCCTCCTAACAGCAAGCTTTAGGATAGGGTACTGAATTGTAACTTAACTGCGGCTAATAAGGCGATTTTGTCAAAGAGAGTATCTCCCGCAGGGAAGCTGCTACCATCAAATGTTTGCCCTCATTAGACTCCCCTCTGGAAGCGCTTTCACTGCAAACTGCAGATTCCCTCCTAACAGCAAGCTTTAGGATAGGGTACTGAATTGAAACATAACTGCGGCTAATAAGGCGATTTTGGCAAAGAGAATATCTCCCGCAGGGAAGCTGCTACCATCAAATGTTTGCCCTCGTTAGACTCCCCTCTGGAAGCGCTTTCTCTGCAAGCTGCAGATTCCCTCCTAACAGCAAGATTTAGGATGGGGTAGTGAATTGTAACTTATTTTCGCCTAATAATGCGATTTTGGCAAAGAGAGTATCTCCCGCAGGGAAGCTGCTACCATCAAATGTTTGCCCTCATTAGACTCCCCTCTGGAAGCGCTTTCACTGCAAGCTGCAGATTCCCTCCTAACAGCAAGCTTTAGCATAGTGTACTGAATTGTAACTTACTTTCGCCTAATAATGCGATTTTGGCAAAGAGAGTATCTCCCGCAGGGAAGCTGCTACCATCAAATGTTTGCCCTCATTAGACTCCCCTCCGGAAGCGCTTTCACTGCAAGCTGCAGATTCCCTCCTAACAGCAAGCTTTAGGATAGGGTACTGAATTGTAACTTAACTGGGGCTAATAAGGCGATTTTGGCAAAGAGAGTATCTCCCGCAGGGAAGCTGCTACCATCAAATGTTTGCCCTCCTTAGACTCCCCTCTGGAAGCGCTTTCACTGCAAGCTGCAGATTCCCTCCTAACAGCAAGCTTTAGGATAGGGTACTGAATTGTAACTTACTTTCGCCTAATAATGCGATTTTGGAAAAGAGAGTATCTCCCGCAGGGAAGCTGCTACCATCAAATGTTTGCCCTCATTAGACTCCCCTCTGGAAGCGCTTTCACTGCAAGCTGCAGATTCCCTCCTAACAGCAAGCTTTAGGATAGGGTACTGAATTGTAACTTAACTGCGGCTAAAAAGGCAAAATTGGAAAAGAGATTATCTCCCGCAGGGAAGCTGCTACCATCAAATGTTTGCCCTCGTTAGACTCCCCTCTGGAAGCGCTTTCACTGCAAGCTGCAGATTCCCTCCTAACAGCAAGCTTTAGGATAGGTACTGAATTGTAACTTAATTTCGCCTAATAATGCGATTTTGGCAAAGAGAGTATCTCCCGCAGGGAAGCTGCTACCATCAAACGTTTACCCTCGTTAGACTCCCCTCCGGAAGCGCTTTCACTGCAAGCTGCAGATTCCCTCCTAACAGCAAGCTTTAGGATGGGGTACTGAATTGTAACTTATTTTCGCCTAATAATGCGATTTTGGCAAAGAGAGTATCTCCCGCAGGGAAGCTGCTACCATCAAATGTTTGCCCTCCTTAGACTCCCCTCTGGAAGCGCTTTCACTGCAAGCTGCAGATTCCCTCCTAACAGCAAGCTTTAGGATAGGGTACTGAATTGTAACTTAACTGCGGCTAAAAAGGCAAAATTGGAAAAGAGATTATCTCCCGCAGGGAAGCTGCTACCATCAAATGTTTGCCCTCGTTAGACTCCCCTCTGGAAGCGCTTTCACTGCAAGCTGCAGATTCCCTCCTAACAGCAAGCTTTAGGATAGGGTACTGAATTGTAACTTAATTTCGCCTAATAATGCGATATTGGCAAAGAGAGTATCTCCCGCAGGGAAGCTGCTACCATCAAATGTTTGCCCTCGTTAGACTCCCCTCTGGAAGTGCTTTCACTGCAAGCTGCAGATTCCCTCCTAACAGCAAGCTTTAGGATAGGGTACTGAATTGTATCTTACTTTCGCCTAATAATGCGATTTTGGCAAAGAGAGTATCTCCCGCAGGGAAGCTGCTACCATTAAATGCTTGCCCTCATTAGACTCCCCTCTGGAAGCGCTTTCACTGCAAGCTGCAGATTCCCTCCTAACAGCAAGCTTTAGGATAGGGTACTGAATTGTAACTTACTTTCGCCTAATAATGCGATTTTGGCAAAGAGAGTATCTCCCGCAGGGAAGCTGCTACCATTAAATGCTTGCCCTCATTAGACTCCCCTCTGGAAGCGCTTTCACTGCAAGCTGCAGATTCCCTCCTAACAGCAAGCTTTAGGATAGGGTACTGAATTGTAACTTAACTGTGGCTAATAAGGCGATTTTGGCAAAGAGAATATCTCCCGCAGGGAAGCTGTTACCATCAAATGTTTGCCCTCATTAGACTCCCCTCTGGAAGCGCTTTCACTGCAAGCTGCAGATTCCCTCCTAACAGCAAGCTTTAGGATAGGGTCCTGAATTCTAACGTACTTTCGCCTAATAAGGCGATTTTGGCAAAGAGATTATCTCCCGCAGGGAAGCTGCTACCATCAAACGTTTGCCCTCGTTAGACTCCCCTCTGGAAGCGCTTTCACTGCAAGCTGCAGATTCCCTCCTAACAGCAAGCTTTAGGATAGGGTACTGAATTGTAACTTACTTTCGCCTAATAATGCGATTTTGGAAAAGGGAGTATCTCCCGCAGGGAAGCTGCTACCATCAAATGTTTGCCCTCATTAGACTCCCCTCTGGAAGCGCTTTCACTGCAAGCTGCAGATTCCCTCCTAACAGCAAGCTTTAGGATAGGGTACTGAATTGTAACTTAACTGCGGCTAATAAGGCAAAATTGGAAAAGAGATTATCTCCCGCAGGGAAGCTGCTACCATCAAATGTTTGCCCTCGTTAGACTCCCCTCTGGAAGCGCTTTCACTGCAAGCTGCAGATTCCCTCCTAACAGCAAGCTTTAGGATAGGGTACTGAATTGTAACTTAATTTCGCCTAATAATGCGATTTTGGCAAAGAGAGTATCTCCCGCAGGGAAGCTGCTACCATCAAACGTTTACCCTCGTTAGACTCCCCTCCGGAAGCGCTTTCACTGCAAGCTGCAGATTCCCTCCTAACAGCAAGCTTTAGGATAGGGTACTGAATTGTAACTTACTTTCGCCTAACAATGCGATTTTGGCAAAGAGAGTATCTCCCGCAGGGAAGCTGCTACCATCAAATGTTTGCCCTCATTAGACTCCCCTCTGGAAGCGCTTTCACTGCAAACTGCAGATTCCCTCCTAACAGCAAGCTTTAGTATAGGGTACTGAATTGTAACATAACTGCGGCTAAAAAGGCGATTTTGGCAAAGAGAATATCTCCCGCAGGGAAGCTGTTACCATCAAACGTTTGCCCTCGTTAGACTCCCCTCTGGAAGCGCTTTCTCTGCAAGCTGCAGATTCCCTCCTAACAGCAAGCTTTAGGATGGGGTACTGAATTGTAACTTATTTTCGCCTAATAATGCGATATTGGCAAAGAGAGTATCTCCCGCAGGGAAGCTGCTACCATCAAATGTTTGCCCTCCTTAGACTCCCCTCTGGAAGCGCTTTCACTGCAAGCTGCAGATTCCCTCCTAACAGCAAGCTTTAGGATAGGGTACTGAATTGTAACTTACTTTCGCCTAATAATGCGATTTTGGCAAAGAGAGTATCTCCCGCAGGGAAGCTGCTACCATCAAATGTTTGCCCTCTTTAGAATCCCCTCTGGAAGCGCTTTCACTGCAAGCTGCAGATTCCCTCCTAACAGCAAGCTTTAGGATAGGGTACTGAATTGTAACTTAATTTCGCCTAATAATGCGATTTTGGCAAAGAGAGTATCTCCCGCAGGGAAGCTGCTACCATCAAACGTTTACCCTCGTTAGACTCCCCTCCGGAAGCGCTTTCACTGCAAGCTGCAGATTCCCTCCTAACAGCAAGCTTTAGGATAGGGTACTGAATTGTAACTTACTTTCGCCTAATAATGCGATTTTGGCAAAGAGAGTATCTCCCGCAGGGAAGCTGCTACCATCAAATGTTTGCCCTCGTTAGACTACCCTCTGGAAGCGCTTTCACTGCAAGCTGCAGATTCCCTCCTAACAGCAAGCTTTAGGATAGGGTACTGAATTGTAACTTAACTGCGGCTAATAAGGCGAAATTGGAAAAGAGAGTATCTCCCGCAGGGAAGCTGCTACCATCAAATGTTTGCCCTCATTAGACTCTCCTCTGGAAGTGCTTTCACTGCAAGCTGCAGATTCCCTCCTAACAGCAAGCTTTAGGATAGGGTACTGAATTGTAACTTACTTTCGCCTAATAATGCGATTTTGGCAAAGAGAGTATCTTCCGCAGGGAAGCTGCTAACATCAAATGTTTGCCCTCATTAGACTCCCCTCTGGAAGCGCTTTCACTGCAAGCTGCAGATTCCCTCCTAACAGCAAGCTTTAGGATAGGGTACTGAATTGTAACTTACTTTCGCCTAATAATGCGATTTTGGCAAAGAGAGTATCTCCCGCAGGGAAGCTGCTACCATCAAATGTTTGCCCTCGTTAGACTCCCCTCTGGAAGCGCTTTCACTGCAAGCTGCAGATTCCCTCCTAACAGCAAGCTTTAGGATAGGGTACTGAATTGTAACTTAACTGCGGCTAATAAGGCGATTATGGCAAAGAGAGTATCTCCCGCAGGGAAGCTGCTACCATCAAATGCTTGCCCTCATTAGACTCCCCTCTGGAAGCGCTTTCACTGCAAGCTGCAGATTCCCTCCTAACAGCAAGCTTTAGGATAGGGTACTGAATTGTAACTTAACTGCGGCTAATAAGGCGCTTTTGGGAAAGAGAATATCTCCCGCAGGGAACCTGCTACCATCAAATGTTTGCACTCATTAGACTCCCCTCTGGAAGCGCTTTCACTGCAAGCTGCAGATTCCCTCCTAACAGCAAGCTTTAGCATAGGGTACTGAATTGTATCTTACTTTCGCCTAATAATGCGATTTTGGCAAAGAGAGTATCTCCCACAGGGAAGCTGCTACCATCAAATGTTTGCCCTCGTTAGACTCCCCTCTGGAAGGGCTTTCACTGCAAGCTGCAGATTCCCTCCTAACAGCAAGCTTTAGGATAGTGTACTGAATTGTAACTTAACTGCGGATAATAAGGCAAAATTGGAAAAGAGAATATCTCCCGCAGGGAAGCTGCTACCATCAAATGTTTGCCCTCGTTAGACTCCCCTCTGGAAGCGCTTTCACTGCAAGCTGCAGATTCCCTCCTAACAGCAAGCTTTAGGATAGGGTACTGAATTGTAACTTAATTTCGCCTAATAATGCGATTTTGGCAAAGAGAGTATCTCCCGCAGGGAAGCTGCTACCATCAAACGTTTGCCCTCATTAGACTCCCCTCTGGAAGCGCTTTCACTGCAAGCTGCAGATTCCCTCCTAACAGCAAGATTTAGGATAGGGTACTGAATTGTAACTTACTTTCGCCTAATAGTGCGATTATGGCAAAGAGAGTATCTCCCGCAGGGAAGCTGCTACCATCAAATGTTTGCCCTCATTAGACTCCCCTCTGGAAGCGCTTTCACTGCAAGCTCCAGATTCCCTCCTAACAGCAAGCTTTAGCATAGGGTACTGAATTGTATCTTAACTGCGGCTAATAATGCGATTTTGGCAAAGAGAGTATCTCCCGCAGGGAAGCTGCTAACATCAAATGTTTTCCCTCATTAGACTCCCCTCTGGAAGCGCTTTCACTGCAAGCTGCAGATTCCCTCCTAACAGCAAGCTTTAGGATAGGGTACTGAATTGTAACTTACTTTCGCCTAAAAATGCGATTTTGGCAAAGAGAGTATCTCCCGCAGGGAAGCTGCTACCATCAAATGTTTGCCCTCATTAGACTCCCCTCTGGAAGCGCTTTCACTGCAAGCTGCAGATTCCCTCCTAACAGCAAGCTGTAGGATAGTGTACTGAATTGTAACTTACTTTCGCCTAATAATGCGATTATGGAAAAGAGACTGTCTTCCGCAGGAAAGCTGCTACCATCAAATGTTTGCCCTCATTAGACTCCCCTCTGGAAGCGCTTTCACTGCAAGCTGCAGATTCCCTCCTAACAGCAAGCTTTAGGATAGGGTACTGAATTGTAACTTACTTTCGCCTAATAATGCGATTTTGGCAAAGAGAGTATCTCCCGCAGGGAAGCTGCTACCATCAAATGTTTGCCCTCCTTAGACTCCCCTCTGGAAGCGCTTTCACTGCAAGCTGCAGATTCCCTCCTAACAGCAAGCTTTAGGATAGGGTACTGAATTGTAACTTACTTTCGCCTAATAATGCGATTTTGGCAAAGAGAGTATCTCCCGCAGGGAAGCTGCTACCATCAAATGTTTGCCCTCGTTAGACTCCCCTCTGGAAGCGCTTTCACTGCAAGCTGCAGATTCCCTCCTAACAGCAAGCTTTAGGGTAGAGTACTGAATTGTAACTTACTTTCACCTAATAAGGCGTTTTTATCAAAGAGTGTATCTCCCACAGGGAAGCTGCTACCATCAAATGTTTGCCCTCGTTAGACTCCCCTCTGGAAGCGCTTTCACTGCAAGCTGCAGATTCCCTCCTAACAGCAAGCTTTAGGATAGGGTACTGAATTGTAACTTAACTGCGGCTAATAAGGCGAAATTGGAAAAGAGAGTATCTCCCGCAGGGAAGCTGCTACCATCAAATGTTTGCCCTCATTAGACTCTCCTCTGGAAGTGCTTTCACTGCAAGCTGCAGATTCCCTCCTAACAGCAACCTTTAGGATAGGGTACTGAATTGTAACTTACTTTCGCCTAATAATGCGATTTTGGCAAAGAGAGTATCTTCCGCAGGGAAGCTGCTACCATCAAATGTTTGCCCTCGTTAGACTCCCCTCTGGAAGCGCTTTCACTGCAAGCTGCAGATTCCCTCCTAACAGCAAGCTTTAGGATAGGGTACTGAATTGTAACTTACTTTCGCCTAATAATGCGATTTTGGCAAAGAGAGTATCTTCCGCAGGGAAGCTGCTACCATCAAATGTTTGCCCTCGTTAGACTCCCCTCTGGAAGCGCTTTCACTGCAAGCTGCAGATTCCCTCCTAACAGCAAGCTTTAGGATAGGGTACTGAATTGTAACTTACTTTCGCCTAATAATGCGATTTTGGCAAAGAGAGTGTCTCCCGCAGGGAAGCTGCTACCATCAAATGTTTGCCCTCATTAGACTCCCCTCTGGAAGCGCTTTCACTGCAAGCTGCAGATTCCCTCCTAACAGCAAGCTTTAGGATAGGGTACTGAATTGTAACTTACTTTCGCCTAATAATGCGATTTTGGCAAAGAGAGTATCTCCCGCAGGGAAGCTGCTACCATCAAATGTTTGCCCTCATTAGACTCCCCTCTGGAAGCGCTTTCACTGGAAGCTGCAGATTCCCTCCTAACAGCAAGCTTTAGGATAGGGTACTGAATTGTAACTTAACTGCGGCTAATAAGGCGATTATGGCAAAGAGAGTATCTCCCGCAGGGAAGCTTCTACCATCAAACGCTTGCCCTCATTAGACTCCCCTCTGGAAGCGCTTTCACTGCAAGCTGCAGATTCCCTCCTAACAGCAAGCTTTAGGATAGGGTACTGAATTGGAACTTAACTGCGGCTAATAAGGCGCTTTTGGGAAAGAGAATATCTCCCGCAGGGAACCTGCTACCATCAAATGTTTGCACTCATTAGACTCCCCTCTGGAAGCGCTTTCACTGCAAGCTGCAGATTCCCTCCTAACAGCAAGCTTTAGCATAGTGTACTGAATTGTATCTTACTTTCGCCTAATAATGCGATTTTGGCAAAGAGAGTATCTCCCACAGGGAAGCTGCTACCATCAAATGTTTGCCCTCGTTAGACTCCCCTCTGGAAGGGCTTTCACTGCAAGCTGCAGATTCCCTCCTAACAGCAAGGTTTAGGATAGGGTACTGAATTGTAACTTAACTGCGGATAATAAGGCAAAATTGGAAAAGAGAATATCTCCCGCAGGGAAGCTGCTACCATCAAATGTTTGCCCTCGTTAGACTCCCCTCTGGAAGCGCTTTCACTGCAAGCTGCAGATTCCCTCCTAACAGCAAGCTTTAGGATAGGGTACTGAATTGTAACTTACTTTCGCCTAATAATGCGATTTTGGCAAAGAGAGTATCTCCCGCAGGGAAGCTGCTACCATCAAACGTTTGCCCTCATTAGACTCCCCTCTGGAAGCGCTTTCACTGCAAGCTGCAGATTCCCTCCTAACAGCAAGATTTAGGATAGGGTACTGAATTGTAACTTACTTTCGCCTAATAGTGCGATTATGGCAAAGAGAGTATCTCCCGCAGGGAAGCTGCTACCATCAAATGTTTGCCCTCATTAGACTCCCCTCTGGAAGCGCTTTCACTGCAAGCTCCAGATTCCCTCCTAACAGCAAGCTTTAGCATAGGGTACTGAATTGTATCTTAACTGCGGCTAATAATGCGATTTTGGCAAAGAGAGTATCTCCCGCAGGGAAGCTGCTAACATCAAATGTTTTCCCTCATTAGACTCCCCTCTGGAAGCGCTTTCACTGCAAGCTGCAGATTCCCTCCTAACAGCAAGCTTTAGGATAGGGTACTGAATTGTAACTTACTTTCGCCTAAAAATGCGATTTTGGCAAAGAGAGTATCTCCCGCAGGGAAGCTGCTACCATCAAATGTTTGCCCTCATTAGACTCCCCTCTGGAAGCGCTTTCACTGCAAGCTGCAGATTCCCTCCTAACAGCAAGCTGTAGGATAGTGTACTGAATTGTAACTTACTTTCGACTAATAATGCGATTATGGAAAAGAGACTGTCTTCCGCAGGAAAGCTGCTACCATCAAATGTTTGCCCTCATTAGACTCCCCTCTGGAAGCGCTTTCACTGCAAGCTGCAGATTCCCTCCTAACAGCAAGCTTTAGGATAGGGTACTGAATTGTAACTTACTTTCGCCTAATAATGCGATTTTGGCAAAGAGAGTATCTCCCGCAGGGAAGCTGCTACCATCAAATGTTTGCCCTCGTTAGACTCCCCTCTGGAAGCGCTTTCACTGCAAGCTGCAGATTCCCTCCTAACAGCAAGCTTTAGGATAGTGTACTGAATTGTAACTTACTTTCGCCTAATAATGCGATTTTGGCAAAGAGAGTGTCTCCCGCAGGGAAGCTGCTACCATCAAATGTTTGCCCTCGTTAGACTCCCCTCTGGAAGCGCTTTCACTGCAAGCTGCAGATTCCCTCCTAACAGCAAGCTTTAGGATAGGGTACTGAATTGTAACTTACTTTCGCCTAATAATGCGATTTTGGCAAAGAGAGTGTCTCCCGCAGGGAAGCTGCGAACATCAAATGTTTGCCCTCATTAGACTCCCCTCTGGAAGCGCTTTCACTGCAAGCTGCAGATTCCCTCATAACTGCTAGCTTTAGGATAGGGTGCTGAATTGTAACTTAACTGCGGCTAATAAGGCGATATTGGAAAAGAGAGTATCTCCCGCAGGGAAGCTGCTACCATCAAATGTTTGCCCTCTTTAGACTCCCCTCTGGTAGCGCTTTCACTGCAAGCTGCAGATTCCCACCTAACAGCAAGCTTTAGGATAGGGTACTGAATTGTATCTTAACTGCAGCTAATAAAGCGATTTTGGCAAAGAGAGTATCTCCCGCAGGGAAGCTGCTACCATCAAATGTTTGCCCTCATTAGACTCCCCTCTGGAAGCGCTTTCACTGCAAGCTGCAGATTCCCTCCTAACAGCAAGCTTTCGGATAGGGTACTGAATTGTAACTTACTTTCGCCTGATAATGCGATTTTGGCAAAGAGACTATCTC
This sequence comes from Phaenicophaeus curvirostris, assembly GCF_032191515.1. NCBI lineage: Eukaryota > Metazoa > Chordata > Aves > Cuculiformes > Cuculidae > Phaenicophaeus > Phaenicophaeus curvirostris. Next base: position 119,218 of record NW_027206818.1, read on the forward strand.
CCGCAGGGAAGCTGCTACCATCAAATGTTTGCCCTCATTAGACTCCCCTCTGGAAGTGCTTTCACTGCAAGCTGCAGATTCCCTCCTAACAGCAAGCTTTAGGATAATGTACTGAATTGTAACTTACTTTCGCCTAATAATGCGATTTTGGCAAAGAGATTATCTCCCGCAGGGAAGCTGCTACCATCAAATGTTTGCCCTCATTAGACTCCCCTCTGGAAGTGCTTTCACTGCAAGCTGCAGATTCCCTCCTAACAGCAAGCTTTAGGATATTGTACTGAATTGTAACTTACTTTCGCCTAATAATGCGATTTTGGAAAAGAGAGTATCTCCCGCAGGGAAGCTGCTACCATCAAATATCTGCCCTCATTAGACTCCCCTCTGGAAGCGCTTTCACTGCAAGCTGCAGATTCCCTCCTAACAGCAAGCTTTAGGATAGGGTACTGAATTGTAACTTACTTTCGCCTAATAATGCGATTTTGGCAAAGAGAGTATCTCCCTCAGGGAAGCTGCTACCATCAAATGTTTGCCCTCGTTAGACTCCCCTCTGGAAGCGCTTTCACTGCAAGCTGCAGATTCCCTCCTAACAGCAAGCTTTAGGATAGGGTACTGAATTGTAACTTACTTTCGCCTAATAATGCGACTTTGCAAAGAGAGTATCTCCCGCAGGGAAGCTGCTACCATCAAATGTTTGCCCTCGTTAGACTCCCATCAGGAAGCGCTTTCACTGCAAGCTGCAGATTCCCTCCTAACAGCAAGCTTTAGGATAGGTTACTGAATTGTAACTTACTTTCGCCTAATAATGCGATTATGGTAAAGAGATTATCTCCCGCAGGGAAGCTGCTACCATCAAATGTTTTCCCTCATTAGACTCCCCTCTGGAAGCGCTTTCACTGCAAGCTGCAGATTCCCTCCTAACAGCAAGCTTTAGGATAGGGTACTGAATTGTAACTTACTTTCGCCTAATAATGCGACTTTGCAAAGAGAGTATCTCCCGCAGGGAAGCTGCTACCATCAAATGTTTGCCCTCATTAGACTCCCCTCTGGAAGCGCTTTCACTGCAAGCTGCAGATTCCCTCCTAACAGCAAGCTTTAGGATAGGGTACTGAATTGTAACTTACTTACGCCTAATAATGCGATTTTAGCAAAGAGAGTATCTCCCACAGGGAAGATGCTACCATCAAATGTTTGCCCTCATTAGACTCCCCTCTGGAAGCGCTTTCACTGCAAGCTTCAGATTCCCTCTTAACAGCAAGCTTTAGGATAGAGTACTGAATTGTAACTTACTTTCGCCTAATAATGGGATTTTGGCAAAGAGAGTATCTCCCGCAGGGAAGCTGCTACCATCAAATATTTGCCCTCATTAGACTCCCCTCTGGAAGCGCTTTCACTGCAAGCTGCAGATTCCCTCCTAACAGCAAGCTTTAGGATAGGGTACTGAATTGTAACATAACTGCGGCTAATAAGGCGATTTTGGCAAAGAGAATATCTCCCGCAGGGAAGCTGCTAACATCAAATGTTTGCCCTCATTAGACTCCCCTCTGGAAGCGCTTTCACTGCAAGCTGCAGATTCCCTCCTAACAGCAAGCTGTAGGATAGGGTACTGAATTGTAGCTTAACTGCAGCTAATAAGGCGATTTTGGCAAAGAGAATATCTCCCGCAGGGAAGCTGCTACCATCAAATGTTTGCCCTCATTAGACTCCCCTCTGGAAGCGCTTTCACTGCAAGCTGCAGATTCCCTCCTAACAGCAAGCTTTAGGATAGGGTACTGAATTGTAACTTACTTTCGCCTAATAATGCGATTTTTTGAAAGAGAGTATCTCCCGCAGGGAAGCTGCTACCATCAAATGTTTGCCCTCATTAGACTCCCCTCTGGAAGTGCTTTCACTGCAAGCTGCAGATTCCCTCCTAACAGCAAGCTTTAGGATAGGGTACTGAATTGTAACTTACTTTCGCCTAATAATGCTATTTTGGCAAAGAGAGTATCTCCCGCAGGGAAGCTGCTACCATCAAATGTTTGCCCTCATTAGACTCCCCTCTGGAAGCGCTTTCACTGCAAGCTGCAGATTCCCTCCTAACAGCAAGCTTTAGGATAGGGTACTGAATTGTAACTTACTTTCGCCTAATAATGCGATTTTGGCAAAGAGAGTATCTCCCGCAGGGAAGCTGCTGCCATCAAATGTTTGCCCTCGTTAGACTCCCCTCTGGAAGCGCTTTCACTGCAAGCTGCAGATTCCCTCCTAACAGCAAGCTTTAGGATAGGGTACTGAATTGTAACTTACTTTCGCCTAATAATGCGATTTTGGCAAAGAGAGTATCTCCCGCAGGGAAGCTGCTACCATCAAATGTTTGCCCTCGTTAGACTACCCTCTGGAAGCGCTTTCTCTGTAAGCTTCAGATTCCCTCCTAACAGCTAGCTTTAGGATAGGGTACTGAATTGTAACTTACTTTCGCCTAATAATGCGTTTTTAGCAAAGAGAGTATCTGCCGCAGGGAAGCTGCTACCATCAAATGTTTGCCCTCGTTAGACTCCCCTCTGGAAGCGCTTTCACTGCAAGCTGCAGATTCCCTCCTAACAGCAAGCTTTAGGATGGGGTACTGAATTGTAACTTACTTTCGCCTAATAAGGCAAAATTGGAAAAGAGATTATCTCCCGCAGGGAAGCTGCTACCATCAAATGTTTTCCCTCGTTAGACTCCCCTCTGGAAGCGCTTTCACTGCAAGCTGCAGATTCCCTCATAACTGCTAGCTTTAGGATAGGGTGCTGAATTGTAACTTAACTGCGGCTAATAAGGCGATATTGGAAAAGAGAGTATCTCCCGCAGGGAAGCTGCTAACATCAAATGTTTGCCCTCTTTAGAATCCCCTCTGGTAGCGCTTTCACTGCAAGCTGCAGATTCCCTCCTAACAGCAAGCTTTAGGATAGGGTACTGAATTGTAACTTAACTGCAGCTAATAATGCGATTATGGCAAAGAGAGTATATCCCGCAGGGAAGCTGCTACCATCAAATGTTTGCCCTCATTAGACTCCCCTCTGGAAGCGCTTGCACTGTAAGCTGCAGATTCCCTCCTAACAGCAAGTTTATGATAGGGTACGGAATTGTAACTTACTTTCGCCTAATAAGGCGATTTTCGAAAAGAGTATCTCCTGCAGGGAAGCTGCTACTATCAAATGTTTGCCCTCATTAGACTCCCCTCTGGAAGCACTTTCACTGCAAGCTGCAGATTCCCTCCTAACAGCAAGCTTTAGGATAGGGTACTGAATTGTAACTTACTTCCGCCTAATAAGGCGATTTTGGCAAAAAGAGTATCTCCCGCAGGGAAGCTGCTACCATCATATGTTTGCCCTCATTAGACTCCCCTCTGGAAGCGCTTTCACTGCAAGCTGCAGATTCCCTCCTAACAGCAAGCTTTAGGATAGGGTACTGAATTGTAACTTAACTGCGGCTAATAAGGCGATATTGGCAAAGAGAGTATCTCCCGCAGGGATGCTGCTACCATCAAATATTTGCCCTCATTAGACTCCCCTCTGGAAGCGCTTTCACTGCAAGCTGCAGATTCCCTCCTAACAGCAAGCTTTAGGATAGGGTACTGAATTGTAACTTACTTTCGCCTAATAATGCGATTTTGGCAAAGAGAGTATCTCCCGCAGGGCAGCTGCTACCATCAAATGTTTGCCCTCATTAGACTCCCCTCTGGAAGCGCTTTCACTGCAAGCTTCAGATTCCCTCCTAACAGCAAGCTTTAGGATAGTGTACTGAATTGTAACTTACTTTCACCTAATAACGCGATTATGGCAAAGAGAATATCTCCCGCAGGGAAGCTGCTACCATCAAATGCTTGCCCTCATTAGACTCCCCTCTGGAAGTGCTTTCACTGCAAGCTGCAGATTCCCTCCTAACAGCAAGTTTATTATAGGGTACGGAATTGTAACTTACTTTCGCCTAATAATGCGATTTTCGAAAAGAGTATCTCCTACAGGGAAGCTGCTACTATCAAATGTTTGCCCTCATTAGACTCCCCTCTGGAAGCGCTTTCACTGCAAGCTGCAGATTCCCTCCTAACAGCAAGCTTTAGGATAGGGTACTGAATTGTAACATAACTGCGGCTAATAAGGCGATTTTGGCAAAGAGAATATCTCCCGCAGGGAAGCTGCTAACATCAAATGTTTGCCCTCATTAGACTCCCCTCTGGAAGCGCTTTCACTGCAAGCTGCAGATTCCCTCCTAACAGCAAGCTGTAGGATAGGGTACTGAATTGTAGCTTAACTGCAGCTAATAAGGCGATTTTGGCAAAGAGAATATCTCCCGCAGGGAAGCTGCTACCATCAAATGTTTGCCCTCATTAGACTCCCCTCTGGAAGCGCATTCACTGCAAGCTGCAGATTCCCTCCTAACAGCAAGCTTTAGGATAGGGTACTGAATTGTAACTTACTTTCGCCTAATAATGCGATTTTTTGAAAGAGAGTATCTCCCGCAGGGAAGCTGCTACCATCAAATGTTTGCCCTCATTAGACTCCCCTCTGGAAGTGCTTTCACTGCAAGCTGCAGATTCCCTCCTAACAGCAAGCTTTAGTATAGGGTACTGAATTGTAACTTACTTTCGCCTAATAATGCTATTTTGGCAAAGAGAGTATCTCCCGCAGGGAAGCTGCTACCATCAAATGTTTGCCCTCATTAGACTCCCCTCTGGAAGCGCTTTCACTGCAAGCTGCAGATTCCCTCCTAACAGCAAGCTTTAGGATAGGGTACTGAATTGTAACTTACTTTCGCCTAATAATGCGATTTTGGCAAAGAGAGTATCTCCCGCAGGGAAGCTGCTGCCATCAAATGTTTGCCCTCGTTAGACTCCCCTCTGGAAGCGCTTTCACTGCAAGCTGCAGATTCCCTCCTAACAGCAAGCTTTAGGATAGTGTACTGAATTGTAACTTACTTTCGCCTAATAATGTGATTTTGGCAAAGAGAGTATCTCCCGCAGGGAAGCTGCTACCATCAAATGTTTGCCCTCGTTAGACTACCCTCTGGAAGCGCTTTCTCTGTAAGCTTCAGATTCCCTCCTAAAAGCTAGCTTTAGGATAGGGTACTGAATTGTAACTTACTTTCGCCTAATAATGCGTTTTTAGCAAAGAGAGTATCTGCCGCAGGGAAGCTGCTACCATCAAATGTTTGCCCTCGTTAGACTCCCCTCTGGAAGCGCTTTCACTGCAAGCTGCAGATTCCCTCCTAACAGCAAGCTTTAGGATGGGGTACTGAATTGTAACTTACTTTCGCCTAATAAGGCAAAATTGGAAAAGAGATTATCTCCCGCAGGGAAGCTGCTACCATCAAATGTTTTCCCTCGTTAGACTCCCCTCTGGAAGCGCTTTCACTGCAAGCTGCAGATTCCCTCATAACTGCTAGCTTTAGGATAGGGTGCTGAATTGTAACTTAACTGCGGCTAATAAGGCGATATTGGAAAAGAGAGTATCTCCCGCAGGGAAGCTGCTAACATCAAATGTTTGCCCTCTTTAGAATCCCCTCTGGTAGCGCTTTCACTGCAAGCTGCAGATTCCCTCCTAACAGCAAGCTTTAGGATAGGGTACTGAATTGTATCTTAACTGCAGCTAATAATGCGATTTTGGCAAAGAGAGTATATCCCGCAGGGAAGCTGCTACCATCAAATGTTTGCCCTCATTAGACTCCCCTCTGGAAGCGCTTGCACTGTAAGCTGCAGATTCCCTCCTAACAGCAAGTTTATGATAGGGTACGGAATTGTAACTTACTTTCGCCTAATAAGGCGATTTTCGAAAAGAGTATCTCCTGCAGGGAAGCTGCTACTATCAAATGTTTGCCCTCATTAGACTCCCCTCTGGAAGCACTTTCACTGCAAGCTGCAGATTCCCTCCTAACAGCAAGCTTTAGGATAGGGTACTGAATTGTAACTTACTTCCGCCTAATAAGGCGATTTTGGCAAAAAGAGTATCTCCCGCAGGGAAGCTGCTACCATCAAATGTTTGCCCTCATTAGACTCCCCTCTGGAAGCGCTTTCACTGCAAGCTGCAGATTCCCTCCTAACAGCAAGCTTTAGGATAGGGTACTGAATTGTAACTTAACTGCGGCTAATAAGGCGATATTGGCAAAGAGAGTATCTCCCGCAGGGAAGCTGCTACCATCAAATATTTGCCCTCATTAGACTCTCCTCTGGAAGCGCTTTCACTGCAAGCTGCAGATTCCCTCCTAACAGCAAGCTTTAGGATAGGGTACTGAATTGTATCTTAACTGCGCCTAATAATGCGATTTTGGCAAAGAGAGTATCTCCCGCAGGGAAGCTGCTACCATCAAATGTTTGCCCTCCTTAGACTCCCCTCTGGAAGCGCTTTCACTGCAAGCTGCAGATTCCCTCCTAACAGCAAGCTTTAGGATAGGGTACTGAATTGTAACTTACTTTCGCCTAATAATGCGATTTTGGCAAAGAGAGTATCTCCCGCAGGGAAGCTGCTACCATCAAATGTTTGCCCTCCTTAGACTCCCCTCTGGAAGCGCTTTCAGTGCAAGCTGCAGATTCCCTCCTAACAGCAAGCTTTAGGGTAGAGTACTGAATTGTAACTTACTTTCACCTAATAAGGCGTTATTATCAAAGAGAGTATCTCCCACAGGGAAGCTGCTACCATCAAATGTTTGCCCTCTTTAGACTCCCCTCTGGAAGCGCTTTCACTGCAAGCTGCAGATTCCCTCCTAACAGCAAGCTTTAGTATAGGGTACTGAATTGTAACTTACTTTCGCCTAATAATGCGATTTTGGCAAAGAGAGTGTCTCCCGCAGGGAAGCTGCTACCATCAAATGTTTGCCCTCATTAGACTCCCCTCTGGAAGCGCTTTCACTGCAAGCTGCAGATTCCCTCATAACTGCTAGCTTTAGGATAGGGTGCTGAATTGTAACTTAACTGCGGCTAATAAGGCGATATTGGAAAAGAGAGTATCTCCCGCAGGGAAGCTGCTACCATCAAATGTTTGCCCTCTTTAGACTCCCCTCTGGTAGCGCTTTCACTGCAAGCTGCAGATTCCCTCCTAACAGCAAGCTTTAGGATAGGGTACTGAATTGTAACTTATCTGCGGCTAATAAGGCGATTATGGGAAAGAGAATATCTCCCGCAGGGAAGCTGCTACCATCAAATGTTTGCCCTCATTAGACTCCCCTCTGGAAGCGCTTTCACTGCAAGCTGCAGATTCCCTCCTAACAGCAAGCTTTAGGATAGGGTACTGAATTGTAACTTACTTTCGCCTAATAATGCGATTTTGGCAAAGAGAGTATCTCCCGCAGGGAAGCTGCTACCATCAAATGTTTGCCCTCATTAGACTCCCCTCTGGAAGCGCTTTCACTGCAAGCTGCAGATTCCCTCCTAACAGCAAGCTTTAGGATAGGGTACTGAATTGTAGCTTACTTTCGCCTAATAATGCGATTTTGGCAAAGAGAGTATCTCCCGCAGGGAAGCTGCTACCATCAAATGTTTGCCCTCATTAGACTCCCCTCTGGAAGCGCTTTCACTGCAAGCTGCAGATTCCCTCCTAACAGCAAGCTGTAGGATAGTGTACTGAATTGTAACTTACTTTCGCCTAATAATGCGATTATGGAAAAGAGACTGTCTTCCGCAGGAAAGATGCTAGCATCAAATGTTTGCCCTCCTTAGACTACCCTCTGGAAGCGCTTTCACTGCAAGCTGCAGATTCCCTCCTAACAGCAAGCTTTAGGATAGGGTACTGAATTGTAACTTACTTTCGCCTAATAATGCGATTTTGGCAAAGAGAGTATCTCCCGCAGGGAAGCTGCTACCATCAAATGTTTGCCCTCCTTAGACTCCCCTCTGGAAGCGCTTTCACTGCAAGCTGCAGATTCCCTCCTAACAGCAAGCTTTAGGGTAGAGTACTGAATTGTAACTTACTTTCAACTAATAAGGCGTTTTTATCAAAGAGAGTATCACCCACAGGGAAGCTGCTACCATCAAATGTTTGCCCTCGTTAGACTCCCCTCTGGAAGCGCTTTCACTGCAAGCTGCAGATTCCCTCCTAACAGCAAGCTTTAGGATAGGGTACTGAATTGTAACTTACTTTCGCCTAATAATGTGATTTTGGCAAAGAGAGTGTCTCCCGCAGGGAAGCTGCTACCATCAAATGTTTGCCCTCATTAGACTCCCCTCTGGAAGCGCTTTCACTGCAAGCTGCAGATTCCCTCCTAACAGCAAGCTTTAGGATAGGGTACTGAATTGTAACTTACTTTCGCCTAATAATGCGATTTTGGCAAAGAGAGTATCTCCCGCAGGGAAGCTGCTACCATCAAATGTTTGCCCTCATTAGACTCCCCTCTGGTAGCGCTTTCACTGCAAGCTGCAGATTCCCACCTAACAGCAAGCTTTAGGATAGGGTACTGAATTGTATCTTAACTGCAGCTAATAATGCGATTTTGGCAAAGAGAGTATCTCCCGCAGGGAAGCTGCTACCATCAAATGTTTGCCCTCATTAGACTCCACTCTGGAAGCGCTTTCACTGCAAGCTGCAGATTCCCTCCTAACAGCAAGCTTTAGGATAGTGTACTGAATTGTAACTTATCTGCGGCTAATAAGGCGATTTTGGGAAAGAGAATATCTCCCGCAGGGAAGCTGCTACCATCAAATGTTTGCCCTCATTAGACTCCCCTCTGGAAGCGCTTTCACTGCAAGCTGCAGATTCCCTCCTAACAGCAAGCTTTAGGATAGGGTACTGAATTGTAACTTAACTGCGGCTAATAAGGCGATTTTGGCAAAGAGAATATCTCCCGCAGGGAAGCTGCTACCATCAAATGTTTGCCCTCATTAGACTCCCCTCTGGAAGCGCTTTCACTGCAAGCTGCAGATTCCCTCCTAACAGCAAGCTTTAGGATAGGGTCCTGAATTGTAACTTACTTGCGCCTAATAATGCTATTTTGGCAAAGAGAGTATCTCCCGCAGGGAAGCTGATACCATCAAACGTTTACCCTCATTAGACTCCCCTCTGGAAGGGCTTTCACTGCAAGCTGCAGATTCCCTCCTAACAGCAAGCTTTATTATGGGGTACTGAATTGTATCTTAACTGCAGCTAATAATGCGATTTTGGCAAAGAGAGTATCTCCCGCAGGGAAGCTGCTACCATCAAATGTTTGCCCTCATTAGACTCCCCTCTGGAAGCGCTTTCACTGCAACCTTCAGATTCCCACCTAACAGCAAGCTTTAGGATAGGGTACTGAATTGTAACTTAACTGCGGCTAATACGGCAAAATTGGAAAAGAGATTATCTCCCGCATGGAATCTGCTACCATCAAACGTTTACCCTCGTTAGACTCCCCTCTGGAAGCGCTTTCACTGCAAGCTGCAGATTCCCTCCTAACAGCAAGCTTTAGGATAGGGTACTGAATTGTAACTTACTTTCAACTAATAATGCGATTTTGGCAAAGAGAGTGTCTCCCGCAGGGAAGCTGCTACCATCAAATGTTTGCCCTCATTAGACTCCCCTCTGGAAGCGCTTTCACTGCAAGCTGCAGATTCCCTCCTAACAGCAAGCTTTAGGATAGGGTACTGAATTGTAACTTACTTTCGCCTAATAATGCGATTTTGGCAAAGAGAGTATCTCCCGCAGGGAAGCTGCTACCATCAAATGTTTGCCCTCATTAGACTCCCCTCTGGTAGCGCTTTCACTGCAAGCTGCAGATTCCCACCTAACAGCAAGCTTTAGGATAGGGTACTGAATTGTATCTTAACTGCAGCTAATAATGCGATTTTGGCAAAGAGAGTATCTCCCGCAGGGAAGCTGCTACCATCAAATGTTTGCCCTCATTAGACTCCACTCTGGAAGCGCTTTCACTGCAAGCTGCAGATTCCCTCCTAACAGCAAGCTTTAGGATAGTGTACTGAATTGTAACTTATCTGCGGCTAATAAGGCGATTTTGGGAAAGAGAATATCTCCCGCAGGGAAGCTGCTACCATCAAATGTTTGCCCTCATTAGACTCCCCTCTGGAAGCGCTTTCACTGCAAGCTGCAGATTCCCTCCTAACAGCAAGCTTTAGGATAGGGTACTGAATTGTAACTTAACTGCGGCTAATAAGGCGATTTTGGCAAAGAGAATATCTCCCGCAGGGAAGCTGCTACCATCAAATCTTTGCCCTCATTAGACTCCCCTCTGGAAGCGCTTTCACTGCAAGCTGCAGATTCCCTCCTAACAGCAAGCTTTAGGATAGGGTCCTGAATTGTAACTTACTTGCGCCTAATAATGCTATTTTGGCAAAGAGAGTATCTCCCGCAGGGAAGCTGATACCATCAAACGTTTACCCTCATTAGACTCCCCTCTGGAAGGGCTTTCACTGCAAGCTGCAGATTCCCTCCTAACAGCAAGCTTTATTATGGGGTACTGAATTGTAACTTACTTTCGCCTAATAATGCAATTTTGGCAAAGAGAGTATCTCCCGCAGGGCAGCTGCTACCATCAAATGTTTGCCCTCATTAGACTCCCCTCTGGAAGCGCTTTCACTGCAACCTTCAGATTCCCACCTAACAGCAAGCTTTAGGATAGGGTACTGAATTGTAACTTAACTGCGGCTAATACGGCAAAATTGGAAAAGAGATTATCTCCCGCAGGGAATCTGCTACCATCAAACGTTTACCCTCGTTAGACTCCCCTCTGGAAGCGCTTTCACTGCAAGCTGCAGATTCCCTCCTAACAGCAAGCTTTAGGATAGGGTACTGAATTGTAACTTACTTTCGCCTAATAATGCGATTTTGGCAAAGAGAGTATCTCCCGCAGGGAAGCTGCTACCATCAAATGTTTGCCCTCATTAGACTCCCCTCTGGAAGCGCTTTCACTGCAAGCTGCAGATTCCCTCCTAACAGCAAGCTTTAGGATAGGGTACTGAATTGTAACTTACTTTCGCCTAATAATGCGATATTGGCAAAGAGAGTATCTCCCGCAGGGAAGCTGCTACCATCAAATGTTTGCCCTCGTTAGACTCCCCTCTGGAAGGGCTTTCACTGCAAGCTGCAGATTCCCTCCTAACAGCAAGCTTTAGGATAGTGTACTGAATTGTAACTTAACTGCGTCTAATAAGGCAAAATTGGAAAAGAGATTATCTCCCGCAGGGAAGCTGCTACCATCAAATGTTTGCCCTCGTTAGACTCCCCTCTGGAAGCGCTTTCACTGCAAGCTGCAGATTCCCTCCTAACAGCAAGCTTTAGGATAGGGTACTGAATTGTAACTTAACTGGGGCTAATAATGCGATTTTGGCAAAGAGAGTATCTCCCGCAGAGAAGCTGCTACCATCAAATGTTTGCCCTCATTAGACTCCCCTCTGGAAGCGCTTTCACTGCAAGCTGCAGATTCCCTCCTAACAGCAAGCTTTAGGATAGGGTACTGAATTGTAACTTACTTTCGCCTAATAATGCGATTATGGCAAAGAGAGTATCTCCCGCAGGGAAGCTGCTACCATCAAATGTTTGCCCTCATTAGACTCCCCTCTGGAAGCGCTTTCACTGCAAGCTGCAGATTCCCTCCTAACAGCAAGCTTTAGGATAGGGTACTAAATTGTATCTTAACTGCGGCTAATAAGGCGATTTTGGGAAAGAGAATATCTCCCACAGGGAAACTGCTACCATCAAATGTTTGCCCTCATTAGACTCCCCTCTGGAAGCGCTTTGACTGCAAGCTGCAGATTCCCTCCTAACAGCAAGCTTTAGCATAGGGTACTGAATTGTAACTTAACTGCGGCTAATAAGGCGATTTTGGCAAAGAGAATATCTCCCGCAGGGAAGCTGTTACCATCAAATGTTTGCCCTCATTAGACTCCCCTCTGGAAGCGCTTTCACTGCAAGCTGCAGATTCCCTCCTAACAGCAAGCTTTAGGATAGGGTACTGAATTGTAACTTACTTTCGCCTAATAATGCGATTTTGTCAAAGAGAGTATCTCCCGCAGGGAAGCTGCTACCATCAAATATTTGCCCTCATTAGAGTCCCCTCTGGAAGCGCTTTCACTGCAAGCTGCAGATTCCCTCCTAACAGCAAGCTTTAGGATAGGGTACTGAATTGTAACTTACTTTCGCCTAATAATGCGATTTTGGCAAAGAGAGTATCTCCCGCAGGGAAGCTGCTACCATCTAATGTTTGCCCTCGTTAGACTCCCCTCTGGAAGCGCTTTCACTGCAAGCTGCAGATTCCCTCCTAACAGCAAGCTTTAGGATAGGGTACTGAATTGTAACTTACTTTCGCCTAATAATGCGATTTTGGCAAAGAGAGTATCTCCCGCAGGGAAGCTGCTACCATCAAATGTTTGCCCTCGTTAGACTCCCCTCTGGAAGCGCTTTCACTGCAAGCTGCAGATTCCCTCCTAACAGCAAGCTTTAGGATAGGGTCCTGAATTGTAACTTACTTTCGCCTAATAATGCGATTTTGGCAAAGAGAGTATCTCCCGCAGGGAAGCTGCTACCATCAAATGTTTACCCTCGTTAGACTCCCCTCTGGAAGCGCTTTCACTGCAAGCTGCAGATTCCCTCCTAACAGCAAGCTTTAGGGTAGAGTACTGAATTGTAACTTACTTTCACCTAATAAGGCGTTTTTATCAAAGAGAGTATCACCCACAGGGAAGCTGCTACCATCAAATGTTTGCCCTCGTTAGACTCCCCTCTGGAAGCGCTTTCACTGCAAGCTGCAGATTCCCTCCTAACAGCAAGCTTTAGGATAGGGTACTGAATTGTAACTTACTTTCGCCTAATAATGCGATTTTGGCAAAGAGAGTGTCTCCCGCAGGGAAGCTGCTACCATCAAATGTTTGCCCTCATTAGACTCCCCTCTGGAAGCGCTTTCACTGCAAGCTGCAGATTCCCTCCTAACAGCAAGCTTTAGGATAGGGTACTGAATTGTAACTTACTTTCGCCTAATAATGCGATTTTGGCAAAGAGAGTATCTCCCGCAGGGAAGCTGCTACCATCAAATGTTTGCCCTCATTAGACTCCCCTCTGGAAGCGCTTTCACTGCAAGCTGCAGATTCCCACCTAACAGCAAGCTTTAGGATAGGGTACTGAATTGAATCTTAACTGCAGCTAATAATGCGATTTTGGCAAAGAGAGTATCTCCCGCAGGGAAGCTGCTACCATCAAATGTTTGCCCTCATTAGACTCCACTCTGGAAGCGCTTTCACTGCAAGCTGCAGATTCCCTCCTAACAGCAAGCTTTAGGATAGTGTACTGAATTGTAAGTTATCTGCGGCTAATAAGGCGATTTTGGGAAAGAGAATATCTCCCGCAGGGAAGCTGCTACCATCAAATGTTTGCCCTCATTAGACTCCCCTCTGGAAGCGCTTTCACTGCAAGCTGCAGATTCCCTCCTAACAGCAAGCTTTAGGATAGGGTACTGAATTGTAACTTAACTGCGGCTAATAAGGCGATTTTGGCAAAGAGAATATCTCCCGCAGGGAAGCTGCTACCATCAAATGTTTGCCCTCATTAGACTCCCCTCTGGAAGCGCTTTCACTGCAAGCTGCAGATTCCCTCCTAACAGCAAGCTTTAGGATAGGGTCCTGAATTGTAACTTACTTGCGCCTAATAATGCTATTTTGGCAAAGAGAGTATCTCCCGCAGGGAAGCTGATACCATCAAACGTTTACCCTCATTAGACTCCCCTCTGGAAGGGCTTTCACTGCAAGCTGCAGATTCCCTCCTAACAGCAAGCTTTATTATGGGGTACTGAATTGTAACTTACTTTCGCCTAATAATGCAATTTTGGCAAAGAGAGTATCTCCCGCAGGACAGCTGCTACCATCAAATGTTTGCCCTCATTAGACTCCCCTCTGGAAGCGCTTTCACTGCAACCTTCAGATTCCCACCTAACAGCAAGCTTTAGGATAGGGTACTGAATTGTAACTTAACTGCGGCTAATACGGCAAAATTGGAAAAGAGATTATCTCCCGCAGGGAATCTGCTACCATCAAACGTTACCCTCGTTAGACTCCCCTCTGGAAGCGCTTTCACTGCAAGCTGCAGATTCCCTCCTAACAGCAAGCTTTAGGATAGGGTACTGAATTGTAACTTACTTTCGCCTAATAATGCGATTTTGGCAAAGAGAGTGTCTCCCGCAGGGAAGCTGCTACCATCAAATGTTTGCCCTCATTAGACTCCCCTCTGGAAGCGCTTTCACTGCAAGCTGCAGATTCCCTCCTAACAGCAAGCTTTAGGATAGGGTACTGAATTGTAACTTACTTTCGCCTAATAATGCGATTTTGGCAAAGAGAGTATCTCCCGCAGGGAAGCTGCTACCATCAAATGTTTGCCCTCATTAGACTCCCCTCTGGTAGCGCTTTCACTGCAAGCTGCAGATTCCCACCTAACAGCAAGCTTTAGGATAGGGTACTGAATTGTATCTTAACTGCAGCTAATAATGCGATTTTGGCAAAGAGAGTATCTCCCGCAGGGAAGCTGCTACCATCAAATGTTTGCCCTCATTAGACTCCCCTCTGGAAGCGCTTTCACTGCAAGCTGCAGATTCCCTCCTAACAGCAAGCTTTAGGATAGTGTACTGAATTGTAACTTATCTGCGGCTAATAAGGCGATTTTGGGAAAGAGAATATCTCCCGCAGGGAAGCTGCTACCATCAAATGTTTGCCCTCATTAGACTCCCCTCTGGAAGCGCTTTCACTGCAAGCTGCAGATTCCCTCCTAACAGCAAGCTTTAGGATAGGGTCCTGAATCGTAACTTACTTGCGCCTAATAATGCTATTTTGGCAAAGAGAGTATCTCCCGCAGGGAAGCTGATACCATCAAACGTTTACCCTCATTAGACTCCCCTCTGGAAGGGCTTTCACTGCAAGCTGCAGATTCCCTCCTAACAGCAAGCTTTATTATGGGGTACTGAATTGTAACTTACTTTCGCCTAATAATGCAATTTTGGCAAAGAGAGTATCTCCCGCAGGGCAGCTGCTACCATCAAATGTTTGCCCTCATTAGACTCCCCTCTGGAAGCGCTTTCACTGCAACCTTCAGATTCCCACCTAACAGCAAGCTTTAGGATAGGGTACTGAATCGTAACTTAACTGCGGCTAATACGGCAAAATTGGAAAAGAGATTATCTCCCGCAGGGAATCTGCTACCATCAAACGTTTACCCTCGTTAGACTCCCCTCTGGAAGCGCTTTCACTGCAAGCTGCAGATTCCCTCCTAACAGCAAGCTTTAGGATAGGGTACTGAATTGTAACTTACTTTCGCCTAATAATGCGATTTTGGCAAAGAGAGTATCTCCCGCAGGGAAGCTGCTACCATCAAATGTTTGCCCTCATTAGACTCCCCTCTGGAAGCGCTTTCACTGCAAGCTGCAGATTCCCTCCTAACAGCAAGCTTTAGGATAGGGTACTGAATTGTAACTTACTTTCGCCTAATAATGCGATTTTGGCAAAGAGAGTATCTCCCGCAGGGAAGCTGCTACCATCAAATGTTTGCCCTCGTTAGACTCCCCTCTGGAAGCGCTTTCACTGCAAGCTGCAGATTCCCTCCTAACAGCAAGCTTTAGGATAGTGTACTGAATTGTAACTTAACTGCGTCTAATAAGGCAAAATTGGAAAAGAGATTATCTCCCGCAGGGAAGCTGCTACCATCAAATGTTTGCCCTCGTTAGACTCCCCTCTGGAAGCGCTTTCACTGCAAGCTGCAGATTCCCTCCTAACAGCAAGCTTTAGGATAGGGTACTGAATTGTAACTTAACTGGGGCTAATAATGCGATTTTGGCAAAGAGAGTATCTCCCGCAGAGAAGCTGCTACCATCAAATGTTTGCCCTCATTAGACTCCCCTCTGGAAGCGCTTTCACTGCAAGCTGCAGATTCCCTCCTAACAGCAAGCTTTAGGATAGGGTACTGAATTGTAACTTACTTTCGCCTAATAATGCGATTATGGCAAAGAGAGTATCTCCCGCAGGGAAGCTGCTACCATCAAATGTTTGCCCTCATTAGACTCCCCTCTGGAAGCGCTTTCACTGCAAGCTGCAGATTCCCTCCTAACAGCAAGCTTTAGGATAGGGTACTAAATTGTATCTTAACTGCGGCTAATAAGGCGCTTTTGGGAAAGAGAATATCTCCCACAGGGAAACTGCTACCATCAAATGTTTGCCCTCATTAGACTCCCCTCTGGAAGCGCTTTGACTGCAAGCTGCAGATTCCCTCCTAACAGCAAGTTTTAGCATAGGGTACTGAATTGTAACTTAACTGCGGCTAATAAGGCGATTTTGGCAAAGAGAATATCTCCCGCAGGGAAGCTGTTACCATCAAATGTTTGCCCTCATTAGACTCCCCTCTGGAAGCGCTTTCACTGCAAGCTGCAGATTCCCTCCTAACAGCAAGCTTTAGGATAGGGTACTGAATTGTAACTTACTTTCGCCTAATAATGCGATTTTGTCAAAGAGAGTATCTCCCGCAGGGAAGCTGCTACCATCAAATATTTGCCCTCATTAGAGTCCCCTCTGGAAGCGCTTTCACTGCAAGCTGCAGATTCCCTCCTAACAGCAAGCTTTAGGATAGGGTACTGAATTGTAACTTACTTTCGCCTAATAATGCGATTTTGGCAAAGAGACTATCTCCCGCAGGGAAGCTGCTACCATCTAATGTTTGCCCTCGTTAGACTCCCCTCTGGAAGCGCTTTCACTGCAAGCTGCAGATTCCCTCCTAACAGCAAGCTTTAGGATAGGGTACTGAATTGTAACTTAACTGCGGCTAATAAGGCAAAATTGGAAAAGAGATTATCTCCCGCAGGGAAGCTGCTACCATCAAATGTTTGCCCTCGTTAGAATCCCCTCTGGAAGCGCTTTCACTGCAAGCTGCAGATTCCCTCCTAACAGCAAGCTTTAGGATAGGGTCCTGAATTGTAACTTACTTTCGCCTAATAATGCGATTTTGGCAAAGAGAGTATCTCCCGCAGGGAAGCTGCTACCATCAAACGTTTACCCTCGTTAGACTCCCCTCTGGAAGCGCTTTCACTGCAAGCTGCAGATTCCCTCCTAACAGCAAGCTTTAGGATAGGGTACTGAATTGTAACTTACTTTCGCCTAATAATGCGATTTTGGCAAAGAGAGTATCTCCCGCAGGGAAGCTGCTACCATCAAATGTTTGCCCTCGTTAGAATCCCCTCTGGAAGCGCTTTCACTGCAAGCTGCAGATTCCCTCCTAACAGCAAGCTTTAGGATAGGGTCCTGAATTGTAACTTACTTTCGCCTAATAATGCGATTTTGGCAAAGAGAGTATCTCCCGCAGGGAAGCTGCTACCATCAAATGTTTACCCTCGTTAGACTCCCCTCTGGAAGCGCTTTCACTGCAAGCTGCAGATTCCCTCCTAACAGCAAGCTTTAGGGTAGAGTACTGAATTGTAACTTACTTTCACCTAATAAGGCGTTTTTATCAAAGAGAGTATCACCCACAGGGAAGCTGCTACCATCAAATGTTTGCCCTCGTTAGACTCCCCTCTGGAAGCGCTTTCACTGCAAGCTGCAGATTCCCTCCTAACAGCAAGCTTTAGGATAGGGTACTGAATTGTAACTTACTTTCGCCTAATAATGCGATTTTGGCAAAGAGAGTGTCTCCCGCAGGGAAGCTGCTACCATCAAATGTTTGCCCTCATTAGACTCCCCTCTGGAAGCGCTTTCACTGCAAGCTGCAGATTCCCTCCTAACAGCAAGCTTTAGGATAGGGTACAGAATTGTAACTTACTTTCGCCTAATAATGCGATTTTGGCAAAGAGAGTATCTCCCGCAGGGAAGCTGCTACCATCAAATGTTTGCCCTCATTAGACTCCCCTCTGGTAGCGCTTTCACTGCAAGCTGCAGATTCCCACCTAACAGCAAGCTTTAGGATAGGGTACTGAATTGTATCTTAACTGCAGCTAATAATGCGATTTTGGCAAAGAGAGTATCTCCCGCAGGGAAGCTGCTACCATCAAATGTTTGCCCTCATTAGACTCCACTCTGGAAGCGCTTTCACTGCAAGCTGTAGATTCCCTCCTAACAGCAAGCTTTAGGATAGTGTACTGAATTGTAAGTTATCTGCGGCTAATAAGGCGATTTTGGGAAAGAGAATATCTCCCGCAGGGAAGCTGCTACCATCAAATGTTTGCCCTCATTAGACTCCCCTCTGGAAGCGCTTTCACTGCAAGCTGCAGATTCCCTCCTAACAGCAAGCTTTAGGATAGGGTACTGAATTGTAACTTAACTGCGGCTAATAAGGCGATTTTGGCAAAGAGAATATCTCCCGCAGGGAAGCTGCTACCATCAAATGTTTGCCCTCATTAGACTCCCCTCTGGAAGCGCTTTCACTGCAAGCTGCAGATTCCCTCCTAACAGCAAGCTTTAGGATAGGGTACTGAATTGTAACTTACTTGCGCCTAATAATGCTATTTTGGCAAAGAGAGTATCTCCCGCAGGGAAGCTGATACCATCAAACGTTTACCCTCATTAGACTCCCCTCTGGAAGGGCTTTCACTGCAAGCTGCAGATTCCCTCCTAACAGCAAGCTTTATTATGGGGTACTGAATTGTAACTTACTTTCGCCTAATAATGCAATTTTGGCAAAGAGAGTATCTCCCGCAGGACAGCTGCTACCATCAAATGTTTGCCCTCATTAGACTCCCCTCTGGAAGCGCTTTCACTGCAACCTTCAGATTCCCACCTAACAGCAAGCTTTAGGATAGGGTACTGAATTGTAACTTAACTGCGGCTAATACGGCAAAATTGGAAAAGAGATTATCTCCCGCAGGGAATCTGCTACCATCAAACGTTTACCCTCGTTAGACTCCCCTCTGGAAGCGCTTTCACTGCAAGCTGCAGATTCCCTCCTAACAGCAAGCTTTAGGATAGGGTACTGAATTGTAACTTACTTTCGCCTAATAATGCGATTTTGGCAAAGAGAGTGTCTCCCGCAGGGAAGCTGCTACCATCAAATGTTTGCCCTCATTAGACTCCCCTCTGGAAGCGCTTTCACTGCAAGCTGCAGATTCCCTCCTAACAGCAAGCTTTAGGATAGGGTACTGAATTGTAACTTACTTTCGCCTAATAATGCGATTTTGGCAAAGAGAGTATCTCCCGCAGGGAAGCTGCTACCATCAAATGTTTGCCCTCATTAGACTCCCCTCTGGTAGCGCTTTCACTGCAAGCTGCAGATTCCCACCTAACAGCAAGCTTTAGGATAGGGTACTGAATTGTATCTTAACTGCAGCTAATAATGCGATTTTGGCAAAGAGAGTATCTCCCGCAGGGAAGCTGCTACCATCAAATGTTTGCCCTCATTAGACTCCACTCTGGAAGCGCTTTCACTGCAAGCTGCAGATTCCCTCCTAACAGCAAGCTTTAGGATAGTGTACTGAATTGTAACTTATCTGCGGCTAATAAGGCGATTTTGGGAAAGAGAATATCTCCCGCAGGGAAGCTGCTACCATCAAATGTTTGCCCTCATTAGACTCCCCTCTGGAAGCGCTTTCACTGCAAGCTGCAGATTCCCTCCTAACAGCAAGCTTTAGGATAGGGTCCTGAATTGTAACTTACTTGCGCCTAATAATGCTATTTTGGCAAAGAGAGTATCTCCCGCAGGGAAGCTGATACCATCAAACGTTTACCCTCATTAGACTCCCCTCTGGAAGGGCTTTCACTGCAAGCTGCAGATTCCCTCCTAACAGCAAGCTTTATTATGGGGTACTGAATTGTAACTTACTTTCGCCTAATAATGCAATTTTGGCAAAGAGAGTATCTCCCGCAGGGCAGCTGCTACCATCAAATGTTTGCCCTCATTAGACTCCCCTCTGGAAGCGCTTTCACTGCAACCTTCAGATTCCCACCTAACAGCAAGCTTTAGGATAGGGTACTGAATTGTAACTTAACTGCGGCTAATATGGCAAAATTGGAAAAGAGATTATCTCCCGCAGGGAATCTGCTACCATCAAACGTTTACCCTCGTTAGACTCCCCTCTGGAAGCGCTTTCACTGCAAGCTGCAGATTCCCTCCTAACAGCAAGCTTTAGGATAGGGTACTGAATTGTAACTTACTTTCGCCTAATAATGCGATTTTGGCAAAGAGAGTATCTCCCGCAGGGAAGCTGCTACCATCAAATGTTTGCCCTCATTAGACTCCCCTCTGGAAGCGCTTTCACTGCAAGCTGCAGATTCCCTCCTAACAGCAAGCTTTAGGATAGGGTACTGAATTGTAACTTACTTTCGCCTAATAATGCGATTTTGGCAAAGAGAGTATCTCCCGCAGGGAAGCTGCTACCATCAAATGTTTGCCCTCGTTAGACTCCCCTCTGGAAGCGCTTTCACTGCAAGCTGCAGATTCCCTCCTAACAGCAAGCTTTAGGATAGTGTACTGAATTGTAACTTAACTGCGTCTAATAAGGCAAAATTGGAAAAGAGATTATCTCCCGCAGGGAAGCTGCTACCATCAAATGTTTGCCCTCGTTAGACTCCCCTCTGGAAGCGCTTTCACTGCAAGCTGCAGATTCCCTCCTAACAGCAAGCTTTAGGATAGGGTACTGAATTGTAACTTAACTGGGGCTAATAATGCGATTTTGGCAAAGAGAGTATCTCCCGCAGAGAAGCTGCTACCATCAAATGTTTGCCCTCATTAGACTCCCCTCTGGAAGCGCTTTCACTGCAAGCTGCAGATTCCCTCCTAACAGCAAGCTTTAGGATAGGGTACTGAATTGTAACTTACTTTCGCCTAATAATGCGATTATGGCAAAGAGAGTATCTCCCGCAGGGAAGCTGCTACCATCAAATGTTTGCCCTCATTAGACTCCCCTCTGGAAGCGCTTTCACTGCAAGCTGCAGATTCCCTCCTAACAGCAAGCTTTAGGATAGGGTACTAAATTGTATCTTAACTGCGGCTAATAAGGCGCTTTTGGGAAAGAGAATATCTCCCACAGGGAAACTGCTACCATCAAATGTTTGCCCTCATTAGACTCCCCTCTGGAAGCGCTTTGACTGCAAGCTGCAGATTCCCTCCTAACAGCAAGTTTTAACATAGGGTACTGAATTGTAACTTAACTGCGGCTAATAAGGCGATTTTGGCAAAGAGAATATCTCCCGCAGGGAAGCTGTTACCATCAAATGTTTGCCCTCATTAGACTCCCCTCTGGAAGCGCTTTCACTGCAAGCTGCAGATTCCCTCCTAACAGCAAGCTTTAGGATAGGGTACTGAATTGTAACTTACTTTCGCCTAATAATGCGATTTTGTCAAAGAGAGTATCTCCCGCAGGGAAGCTGCTACCATCAAATATTTGCCCTCATTAGAGTCCCCTCTGGAAGCGCTTTCACTGCAAGCTGCAGATTCCCTCCTAACAGCAAGCTTTAGGATAGGGTACTGAATTGTAACTTACTTTCGCCTAATAATGCGATTTTGGCAAAGAGACTATCTCCCGCAGGGAAGCTGCTACCATCTAATGTTTGCCCTCGTTAGACTCCCCTCTGGAAGCGCTTTCACTGCAAGCTGCAGATTCCCTCCTAACAGCAAGCTTTAGGATAGGGTACTGAATTGTAACTTAACTGCGGCTAATAAGGCAAAATTGGAAAAGAGATTATCTCCCGCAGGGAAGCTGCTACCATCAAATGTTTGCCCTCGTTAGAATCCCCTCTGGAAGCGCTTTCACTGCAAGCTGCAGATTCCCTCCTAACAGCAAGCTTTAGGATAGGGTCCTGAATTGTAACTTACTTTCGCCTAATAATGCGATTTTGGCAAAGAGAGTATCTCCCGCAGGGAAGCTGCTACCATCAAACGTTTACCCTCGTTAGACTCCCCTCTGGAAGCGCTTTCACTGCAAGCTGCAGATTCCCTCCTAACAGCAAGCTTTAGGATAGGGTACTGAATTGTAACTTACTTTCGCCTAATAATGCGATTTTGGCAAAGAGAGTATCTCCCGCAGGGAAGCTGCTAACATCAAATGTTTGCCCTCATTAGACTCCCCTCTGGAAGCGCTTTGACTGCAAGCTGCAGATTCCCTCCTAACAGCAAGCTTTAGGATAGGGTACTGAATTGTAACTTACTTTCGCCTAATAATGCGATTATGGCAAAGAGAGTATCTCCCGCAGGGAAGCTGCTACCATCAAATGTTTGCCCTCATTAGACTCCCCTCTTGAAGCGCTTTCACTGCAAGCTGCAGATTCCCTCCTAACAGCAAACTTTAGCATAGGGTATTGAATTGTAACTTAACTGGGGCTTATAAGGCGATTTTGGCTAAGAGAGTATCTCCCGCAGGGAAGCTGCTACCATCAAATGTTTGCCCTCATTAGACTCCCCTCTGGAAGCGCTTTCACTGCAACCTGCAGATTCCCTCCTAACAGCAAGCTTTAGGATAGGGTACTGAATTGTAACTTACTTTCGCCTAATAATGCGATTTTGGCAAAGAGAGTATCTCCCGCAGGGAAGCTGCTACCATCAAATGTTTGCCCTCATTAGACTCCCCTCTGGAAGCGCTTTCACTGCAAGCTGCAGATTCCCTCCTAACAGCAAGCTTTAGGATAGGGTACTGAATTGTAACTTACTTTCGCCTAATAATGCGATTTTGGCAAAGAGAGTATCACCCGCAGGGAAGCTGCTACCATCAAATGTTTGCCCTCCTTAGACTCCCCTCTGGAAGCGCTTTCACTGCAAGCTGCAGATTCCCTCCTAACAGCAAGCTTTAGGGTAGAGTACTGAATTGTAACTTACTTTCACCTAATAAGGCGTTTTTATCAAAGAGAGTATCTCCCACAGGGCAGCTGCTACCATCAAATGTTTGCCCTCATTAGACTCCCCTCTGGAAGCGCTTTCACTGCAAGCTGCAGATTCCCTCCTAACAGCAAGCTTTAGGATAGGGTACTGAATTGTAACTTATCTGCGGATAATAAGGCGATTTTGGGAAAGAGAATATCTCCCGCAGGGAAGCTGCTACCATCAAATGTTTGCCCTCATTAGACTCCCCTCTGGAAGCGCTTTCACTGCAAGCTGCAGATTCCCTCCTAACAGCAAGCTTTAGGATAGGGTACTGAATTGTAACTTACTTTCGCCTAATAATGCAATTTTGGCAAAGAGAGTATCTCCCGCAGGTAAGCTGCTACCATCAAATGTTTGCCCTCATTAGACTCCCCTCTGGAAGCGCTTTCACTGCAAGCTGCAGATTCCCTCCTAACAGCAAGCTTTAGGATAGGGTACTGAATTGTAACTTACTTTCGCCTAATAATGCGATTTTGGCAAAGAGACTATCTCCCGCAGGGAAGCTGCTACCATCAAATGTTTGCCCTCATTAGACTCCCCTCTGGAAGCGCTTTCACTGCAAGCTGCAGATTCCCTCCTAACAGCAAGCTTTAGGATAGGGTACTGAATTGTAACGTACTTTCGCCTAATAATGCGATTTTAGCAAAGAGAATTTCTCCCGCAGGGAAGCTGCTACCATCAAATGTTTGCCCTCGTTAGACTCCCCTCTGGAAGCGCTTTCACTGCAAGCTGCAGATTCCCTCCTAACAGCAAGCTTTAGGATAAGGTCCTGAATTGTAACTTATCTGCAGCTAATAAGGCGATTTTGGGAAAGAGAATATCTCCCGCAGGGAAGCTGCTACCATCAAATGTTTGCCCTCATTAGACTCCCCTCTGGAAGCGCTTTCACTGCAAGCTGCAGATTCCCTCCTAACAGCAAGCTTTAGGATAGGGTACTGAATTGTATCTTAACTGCGGCTAATAAGGTGCTTTTGGGAAAGAGAATATCTCCAGCAGGGAAACTGCTACCATCAAATGTTTGCCCTCATTAGACTCCCCTCTGGAAGCGCTTTGACTGCAAGCTGCAGATTCCCTCCTAACAGCAAGCTTTAGCATAGGGTACTGAATTGTAACTTAACTGCGGCTAATAAGGCGATTTTGGCAAAGAGAGTATCTCCCGCAGGGAAGCTGCTACCATCAAATGTTTGCCCTCATTAGACTCCCCTCTGGAAGCGCTTTCACTGCAAGCTGCAGATTCCCTCCTAACAGCAAGCTTTAGGATAGGGTACTGAATTGTAACTTACTTTCGCCTAATAATGCGATTTTGGCAAAGAGAGTATCTCCCGCAGGGAAGCTGCTACCATCAAATATTTGCCCTCATTAGACTCCCCTCTGGAAGCGCTTTCACTGCAAGCTGCAGATTCCCTCCTAACAGCAAGCTTTAGGATAGGGTACTGAATTATAACTTACTTTCGCCTAATAATGCGATTTTGGCAAAGAGAGTATCTCCCGCAGGGAAGCTGCTACCATCAAATGTTTGCCCTCGTTAGACTCCCCTCTGGAAGCGCTTTCACTGCAAGCTGCAGATTCCCTCCTAACAGCAAGCTTTAGGATAAGGTCCTGAATTGTAACTTATCTGCAGCTAATAAGGCGATTTTGGGAAAGAGAATATCTCCCGCAGGGAAGCTGCTACCATCAAATGTTTGCCCTCATTAGACTCCCCTCTGGAAGCGCTTTCACTGCAAGCTGCAGATTCCCTCCTAACAGCAAGCTTTAGGATAGGGTAATGAATTGTATCTTAACTGCGGCTAATAAGGCGCTTTTGGAAAAGAGAATATCTCCAGCAGGGAAACTGCTACCATCAAATGTTTGCCCTCATTAGACTCCCCTCTGGAAGCGCTTTGACTGCAAGCTGCAGATTCCCTCCTAACAGCAAGCTTTAGCATAGGGTACTGAATTGTAACTTAACTGCGGCTAATAAGGCGATTTTGGCAAAGAGAGTATCTCCCGCAGGGAAGCTGCTACCATCAAATGTTTGCCCTCATTAGACTCCCCTCTGGAAGCGCTTTCACTGCAAGCTGCAGATTCCCTCCTAACAGCAAGCTTTAGGATAGGGTACTGAATTGTAACTTACTTTCGCCTAATAATGCGATTTTGGCAAAGAGAGTATCTCCCGCAGGGAAGCTGCTACCATCAAATATTTGCCCTCATTAGACTCCCCTCTGGAAGCGCTTTCACTGCAAGCTGCAGATTCCCTCCTAACAGCAAGCTTTAGGATAGGGTACTGAATTATAACTTACTTTCGCCTAATAATGCGATTTTGGCAAAGAGACTATCTCCCGCAGGGAAGCTGCTACCATCAAATGTTTGCCCTCATTAGACTCCCCTCTGGAAGCGCTTTCACTGCAAGCTGCAGATTCCCTCCTAACAGCAAGCTTTAGGATAGGGTACTGAATTGTAACTTACTTTCGCCTAATAATGCGATTTTGGCAAAGAGAGTATCTCCCGCAGGGAAGCTGCTACCATCAAATGTTTGCCCTCGTTAGACTCCCCTCTGGAAGCGCTTTCACTGCAAGCTGCAGATTCCCTCCTAACAGCAATCTTTAGGATAAGGTCCTGAATTGTAACTTAACTGCAGCTAATAAGGCGATTTTGGGAAAGAGAATATCTCCCGCAGGGAAGCTGCTACCATCAAATGTTTGCCCTCGTTAGACTCCCCTCTGGAAGCGCTTTCACTGCAAGCTGCAGATTCCCTCCTAACAGCAAGCTTTAGGATAGGGTACTGAATTGTAACTTACTTTCGCCTAATAATGCGATTTTGGCAAAGAGAGTATCTCCCGCAGGGAAGCTGCTACCATCAAATGTTTGCCCTCATTAGACTCCCCTCTGGAAGCGCTTTCACTGCAAGCTGCAGATTCCCTCCTAACAGCAAGCTTTAGGATAGGGTACTGAATTGTATCTTAACTGCGGCTAATAAGGCGCTTTTGGGAAAGAGATTATCTCCCGCAGGGAAACTGCTACCATCAAATGTTTGCCCTCATTAGACTCCCCTCTGGAAGCGCTTTGACTGCAAGCTGCAGATTCCCTCCTAACAGCAAGCTTTAGCATAGGGTACTGAATTGTAACTTACTTTCGCCTAATAATGCGATTTTGGCAATGAGAATATCTCCCGCAGGGAAGCTGTTACCATCAAAAGTTTGCCCTCATTAGACTACCCTGTGGAAGCGCTTTCACTGCAAGCTGCAGATTCCCTCCTAACAGCAAGCTTTAGGATAGGGTACTGAATTGTAACTTACTTTCGCCTAATAATGCGATTTTGGCAAAGAGAGTATCTCCCGCAGGGAAGCTGCTACCATCAAATGCTTGCCCTCATTAGACTCCCCTCTGGAAGCGCTTTCACTGCAAGCTGCAGATTCCCTCCTAACAGCAAGCTTTAGGATAGGGTACTGAATTGTAACTTAACTGCGGCTAATAAGGCGATTTTGGCAAAGAGACTATCTCCCGCAGGGAAGCTGTTACCATCAAATGTTTGCCCTCATTAGACTCCCCTCTGGAAGCGCTTTCACTGCAAGCTGCAGATTCCCTCCTAACAGCAAGCTTTAGGATAGGGTACTGAATTGTAACTTACTTTCGCCTAATAATGAGATTTTGCAAAAAGAGTATCTCCCGCAGGGAAGCTGCTACCATCAAATGCTTGCCCTCATTAGACTCCCCTCTGGAAGCGATTTCACTGCAAGCTGCAGATTCCCTCCTAACAGCAATCTTTAGGAAAGGGTACTGAATTGTAACGTACTTTCGCCTAATAATGCGATTTTAGCAAAGAGACTTTCTCCCGCAGGGAAGCTGCTACCATCAAATGTTTGCCCTCATTAGACTCCCCTCTGGAAGCGCTTTCACTGCAAGCTGCAGATTCCCTCCTAACAGCAATCTTTAGGAAAGGGTACTGAATTGTAACGTACTTTCGCCTAATAATGCGATTTTGGCAAAGAGATTATCTCCCGCAGGGAAGCTGCTACCATCAAATGTTTGCCCTCATTAGACTCCCCTCTGGAAGTGCTTTCACTGCAAGCTGCAGATTCCCTCCTAACAGCAAGCTTTAGGATAGGGTACTGAATTGTAACTTACTTTCGCCTAATAATGCGATTTTGGCAAAGAGAGTATCTCCCGCAGGGAAGCTGCTACCATCAAATATTTGCCCTCATTAGACTCTCCTCTTGAAGCGCTTTCACTGCAAGCTGCAGATTCCCTCCTAACAGCAAGCTTTAGGATAGGGTACTGAATTGTAACTTACTTTCGCCTAATAATGCGATTTTGGCAAAGAGACTATCTCCCGCAGGGAAGCTGCTACCATCAAATGTTTGCCCTCATTAGACTCCCCTCTGGAAGCGCTTTCACTGCAAGCTGCAGATTCCCTCCTAACAGCAAGCTTTAGGATAGGGTACTGAATTGTAACTTAACTGCGGCTAATAAGGCGATTATGGCAAAGAGAATATCTCCCGCAGGGAAGCTGCTACCATCAAATATTTGCCCTCATTAGACTCCCCTCTGGAAGCGCTTTCACTGCAAGCTGCAGATTCCCTCCTAACAGCAAGCTTTAGGATAGGGTACTGAATAGTATCTTACTTTCGCCTAATAATGCCATTTTGGAAAAGAGACTATCTCCCGCAGGGAAGCTGCTACCATCAAATGTTTGCCCTCATTAGACTACCCTGTGGAAGCGCTTTCACTGCAAGCTGCAGATTCCCTCCTAACAGCAAGCTTTAGGTTAGGTTCCTGAATTGTAACTTACTTTCGCCTAATAATGCGATTTTGGCAAAGAGAGTATCTCCCGCAGGGAAGCTGCTACCATCAAACGTTTGCCCTCATTAGACTCCCCTCTGGAAGCGCTTTCACTGCAAGCTGCAGATTCCCTCCTAACAGCAAGCTGTAGGACACTGTACTGAATTGCAACTTACTTTCCCCTAATAATGCGATTTTGGCAAAGAGAGTATCTCCCGCAGGGAAGCTGCTACCATCAAATGTTTGCCCTCATTATACTCCCCTCTGGAAGCGCTTTCACTGCAAGCTTCAGATTCCCTCCTAACAGCAAGCTGTAGGACACTGTACTGAATTGTAACTTACTTTCGCCTAATAATGCGATTATGGCAAAGAGAGTATCTCCCGCAGGGAAGCTGTTACCATCAAATGTTTGCCCTCGTTAGACTACCCTCTGGAAGCGCATTCACTTCAGGCTGCAGATTCCCTCCTAACAGCAAGCTTTAGGATAGGGTACTGAATTGTAACTTACTTTCGCCTAATAATGCGATTTTTGCAAAGAGAGTATCTCCCGCTGGGAAGCTGCTACCATCAAATGTTTGCCCTCATTAGACTACCCTGTGGAAGCGCTTTCACTGCAAGCTGCAGATTCCCTCCTAACAGCAAGCTTTAGGATAGGGTCCTGAATTGTAACTTACTTTCCCCTAATAATGCGATTTTGTCAAAGAGAGTATCTCCCGCAGGGAAGCTGCTACCATCAAATGTTTGCCCTCATTAGACTCCCCTCTGGAAGCGCTTTCACTGCAAGCTGCAGATTCCCTCCTAACAGCAAGCTTTAGGATAGGGTACTGAATTGTATCTTACTTTCGCCTAATAATGCGATTTTGCAAAAAGAGTATCTCCCGCAGGGAAGCTGCTACCATCAAATGCTTGCCCTCATTAGACTCCCCTCTGGAAGCGATTTCACTGCAAGCTGCAGATTCCCTCCTAACAGCAATCTTTAGGAAAGGGTACTGAATTGTAACGTACTTTCGCCTAATAATGCGATTTTAGCAAAGAGACTTTCTCCCGCAGGGAAGCTGCTACCATCAAATGTTTGCCCTCGTTAGACTCCCCTCTGAACGTGCTTTCACTGCAAGCTGCAGATTCCCTCCTAACAGCAAGCTTTAGGATAGGGTACTGAATTGTAACTTACTTTCGCCTAATAATGCGATTTTGGCAAAGAGAGTATCTCCCGCAGGGAAGCTGCTACCATCAAATGTTTGCCCTCATTAGACTCCCCTCTGGAAGCGCTTTCACTGCAAGCTGCAGATTCCCTCCTAACAGCAAGCTCTAGGATAGGGTACTGAATTGTAACTTAACTGCGGCTAATAGGGAGAATTTGGCAAAGAGAATATCTCCCGCAGGGAAGATGCTACCATCAAATGTTTGCCCTCATTAGACTCCCCTCTGGAAGCGCTTTCACTGCAAGCTGCAGATTCCCTCCTAACAGCAAGCTTTAGGATAGGGTACTGAATCGTAACTTACTTTCGCCTAATAATGCGATTTTTGCAAAGAGAGTATCTCCCGCAGGGAAGCTGCTACCATCAAATGCTTGCCCTCATTAGACTCCCCTCTGGAAGCGCTTTCACTGCAAGCTGCAGATTCCCTCCTAACAGCAAGCTTTAGGATAGGGTACTGAATTGTAACTTAACTGCGGCTAATAAGGCGATTATGGCAAAGAGACTATCTCCCGCAGGGAAGCTGTTACCATCAAATGTTTGCCCTCATTAGACTCCCCTCTGGAAGCGCTTTCACTGCAAGCTGCAGATTCCCTCCTAACAGCAAGCTTTAGGATAGGGTACTGAATTGTAACTTACTTTCGCCTAATAATGCGATTTTGCAAAAAGAGTATCTCCCGCAGGGAAGCTGCTACCATCAAATGCTTGCCCTCATTAGACTCCCCTCTGGAAGCGATTTCACTGCAAGCTGCAGATTCCCTCCTAACAGCAATCTTTAGGAAATGGTACTGAATTGTAACGTACTTTCGCCTAATAATGCGTTTTTAGCAAAGAGATTTTCTCCCGCAGGGAAGCTGCTACCATCAAATGTTTGCCCTCATTAGACTCCCCTCTGGAAGCGATTTCACTGCAAGCTTCAGATTCCCTCCTAACAGCAAGCTTTAGGATAGGGTACTGAATTGTAACTTACTTTCGCCTAATAATGCGATTTGGCAAAGAGAGTATCTCCCGCAGGGAAGCTGCTACCATCAAATGTTTGCCCTCATTAGACTCCCCTCTGGAAGCGCTTTCACTGCAAGCTGCAGATTCCCTCCTAACAGCAAGCTTTAGGATAGGGTACTGAATTGTAACGTACTTTCGCCTAATAATGCGATTTTAGCAAAGAGACTTTCTCCCGCAGGGAAGCTGCTACCATCAAATGTTTGCCCCCATTAGACTCCCCTCTGGAAGTGCTTTCACTGCAAGCTGCAGATTCCCTCCTAACAGCAAGCTTTAGGATAGGGTACTGAATTGTAACTTACTTTCGCCTAATAATGCGATTTTGGCAAAGAGAGTATCTCCCGCAGGGAAGCTGCTACCATCAAATATTTGCCCTCATTAGACTCTCCTCTGTAAGCGCTTTCACTGCAACCTGCAGATTCCCTCCTAACAGCAAGCTTTAGGATAGGGTACTTAATTGTAACTTACTTTCGCCTAAAAATGCGATTTTGGCAAAGAGACTATCTCCCGCAGGGAAGCTGCTACCATCAAATATTTGCCCTCATTAGACTCCCCTCTGGAAGTGCTTTCACTGCAAGCTGCAGATTCCCTCCTAACAGCAAGCTTTAGGATAGGGTACTGAATTGTAACTTACTTTCGCCTAATAATGCGATTTTGGCAAAGAGAGTATCTCCCGCAGGGAATCTGCTACCATCAAATGTTTGCCCTCATTAGACTCCCCTCTGGAAGCGCTTTCACTGCAAGCTGCAGATTCCCTCATAACAGCAAGCTTTAGGATAGGGTACTGAATTGTAACTTACTTTCGCCTAATAATGCGATTTTGGCAAAGAGAGTATCACCTGCTGGGAAGCTGCTAACATCAAATGTTTGCCCTCATTAGACTCCCCTCTGGAAGCGCTTTCACTGCAAGCTGCAGATTCCTTCCTAACAGCCAGCTTTTGGATAGGGTACTGAATTGTAACTTAACTGCGGCTAATAAGGCGATTTTGGCAAAGAGAGTATCTCCCGCAGGGAAGCTGCTACCATCAAATTTTTGCCCTCGTTAGACTCCCCTCTGGAAGCGCTTTCACTGCAAGCTGCAGATTCCCTCCTAACAGCAAGCTTTAGCATAGGGTGCTGAATTGTAACTTAACTGCGGCTATTAAGGCGATATTGGAAAAAAGAGTATCTCCCGCAGGGAAGCTGCTACCATCAAATGTTTGCCCTCTTTAGACTCCCCTCTGGTAGCGCTTTCACTGCAAGCTGCAGATTCCCACCTAACAGCAAGCTTTAGGATAGGGTACTGAATTGCAACTTACTTTCGCCTAATAAGGCGATTTTGGCAAAGAGAATATCTCCCGCAGGGAAGCTGTTACCATCAAATGTTTGCCCTCATTAGACTCCCCTCTGGAAGCGCTTTCACTGCAAGCTGCAGAATCCCTCCTAACAGCAAGCTTTAGGATAGTGTACTGAATTGTAACTTACTTTCGCCTAATAATGCGATTTTGCAAAAAGAGTATCTCCCGCAGGGAAGCTGCTACCATCAAATGTTTGCCCTCATTAGACTCCCCTCTGGAAGCGCTTTCACTGCAAGCTGCAGATTCCCTCCTAACAGCAATCTTTAGGATAGGGTACTGAATTGTAACGTACTTTCGCTTAATAATGCGATTTTAGCAAAGAGACTTTCTCCCGCAGGGAAGCTGCTACCATCAAATGTTTGCCCTCATTAGACTCCCCTCTGGAAGTGCTTTCACTGCAAGCTGCAGATTCCCTCCTAACAGCAAGCTTTAGGATAGGGTACTGAATTGTAACTTACTTTCGCCTAATAATGCGATTTTGGCAAAGAGAGCATCTCTCGCAGGGAAGCTGCTACCATCAAATATTTGCCCTCATTAGACTCTCCTCTTGAAGCGCTTTCACTGCAAGCTGCAGATTCCCTCCTAACAGCAAGCTTTAGGATAGGGTACTGAATTGTAACTTACTTTCGCCTAATAATGCGATTTGGCAAAGAGACTATCTCCCGCAGGGAAGCTGCTACCATCAAATGTTTGCCCTCATTAGACTCCCCTCTGGAAGCGCTTTCACTGCAAGCTGCAGATTCCCTCCTAACAGCAAGCTTTAGGATAGGTTACTGAATTGTAACTTAACTGCGGCTAATAAGGCGATTATGGCAAAGAGAATATCTCCCGCAGGGAAGCTGCTACCATCAAATGTTTGCCCTCATTAGACTACCCTGTGGAAGCGCTTTCACTGCAAGCTGCAGATTCCCTCCTAACAGCAAGCTTTAGGTTAGGTTCCTGAATTGTAACTTACTTTCGCCTAATAATGCGATTTTGGCAAAGAGAGTATCTCCCGCAGGGAAGCTGTTAGCATCAAACGTTTGCCCTCATTAGACTCCCCTCTGGAAGCGCTTTCACTGCAAGCTGCAGATTCCCTCCTAACAGCAAGCTTTAGGATAGGGTACTGAATTGTAACTTACTTTCGCCTAATAATGCGATTTTGGCAAAGAGAGTATCTCCCGCAGGGAAGCTGCTACCATCAAATGTTTGCCCTCATTAGACTCCCCTCTGGAAGCGCTTTCACTGCAAGCTGCAGATTCCCTCCTAACAGCAAGCTGTAGGACACTGTACTGAATTGCAACTTACTTTCCCCTAATAATGCGATTTTGGAAAAGAGACTATCTCCCGCAGGGAAGCTGCTACCATCAAATGTTTGCCCTCATTATACTCCCCTCTGGAAGCGCTTTCACTGCAAGCTTCAGATTCCCTCCTAACAGCAAGCTGTAGGACACTGTACTGAATTGTAACTTACTTTCGCCTAATAATGCGATTATGGTAAAGAGAGTATCTCCCGCAGGGAAGCTGCTACCATCAAATGTTTGCCCTCGTTAGACTACCCTCTGGAAGCGCATTCACTTCAAGCTGCAGATTCCCTCCTAACAGCAAGCTTTAGGATAGGGTACTGAATTGTAACTTACTTTCGCCTAATAATGCGATTTTGGAAAAGAGACTATCTCCCGCAGGGAAGCTGCTACCATCAAATGTTTGCCCTCATTAGACTACCCTGTGGAAGCGCTTTCACTGCAAGCTGCAGATTCCCTCCTAACAGCAAGCTTTAGGATAGGGTCCTGAATTGTAACTTACTTTCGCCTAATAATGCGATTTTGTCAAAGAGAGTATCTCCCGCAGGGAAGCTGCTACCATCAAATGTTTGCCCTCATTAGACTCCCCTCTGGAAGCGCTTTCACTGCAAGCTGCAGATTCCCTCCTAACAGCAAGCTTTAGGATAGGGTACTGAATTGTAACTTAACTGCGGCTAATAAGGCGATTTTGGCAAAGAGAATATCTCCCGCAGGGAAGCTGTTACCATCAAATGTTTGCCCTCATTAGACTCCCCTCTGGAAGCGCTTTCACTGCAAGCTGCAGATTCCCTCCTAACAGCAAGCTTTAGGATAGGGTACTGAATTGTATCTTACTTTCGCCTAATAATGCGATTTTGCAAAAAGAGTATCTCCCGCAGGGAAGCTGCTACCATCAAATGCTTGCCCTCATTAGACTCCCCTCTGGAAGCGATTTCACTGCAAGCTGCAGATTCCCTCCTAACAGCAATCTTTAGGAAAGGGTACTGAATTGTAACGTACTTTCGCCTAATAATGCGATTTTAGCAAAGAGACTTTCTCCCGCAGGGAAGCTGCTACCATCAAATGTTTGCCCTCGTTAGACTCCCCTCTGAACGTGCTTTCACTGCAAGCTGCAGATTCCCTCCTAACAGCAAGCTTTAGGATAGGGTACTGAATTGTAACTTACTTTCGCCTAATAATGCGATTTTGGCAAAGAGAGTATCTCCCGCAGGGAAGCTGCTACCATCAAATGTTTGCCCTCATTAGACTCCCCTCTGGAAGCGCTTTCACTGCAAGCTGCAGATTCCCTCCTAACAGCAAGCTCTAGGATAGGGTACTGAATTGTAACTTAACTGCGGCTAATAAGGCGATTTTGGCAAAGAGAGTATCTCCCGCAGGGAAGCTGCTACCATCAAATCTTTGCCCTCATTAGACTCCCCTCTGGAAGCGCTTTCACTGCAAGCTGCAGATTCCCTCCTAACAGCAAGCTTTAGCATAGGGTACTGAATTGTAACTTAACTGCGGCTAATAAGGATAATTTGGCAAAGAGAATATCTCCCGCAGGGAAGATGCTACCATCAAATGTTTGCCCTCATTAGACTCCCCTCTGGAAGCGCTTTCACTGCAAGCTGCAGATTCCCTCCTAACAGCAAGCTTTAGGATAGGGTACTGAATCGTAACTTACTTTCGCCTAATAATGCGATTTTTGCAAAGAGAGTATCTCCCGCAGGGAAGCTGCTACCATCAAATGCTTGCCCTCATTAGACTCCCCTCTGGAAGCGCTTTCACTGCAAGCTGCAGATTCCCTCCTAACAGCAAGCTTTAGGATAGGGTACTGAATTGTAACTTAACTGCGGCTAATAAGGCGATTTTGGCAAAGAGAATATCTCCCGCAGGGAAGCTGTTACCATCAAATGTTTGCCCTCATTAGACTCCCCTCTGGAAGCGCTTTCACTGCAAGCTGCAGATTCCCTCCTAACAGCAAGCTTTAGGATAAGGTACTGAATTGTAACTTACTTTCGCCTAATAATGCGATTTTGCAAAAAGAGTATCTCCCGCAGGGAAGCTGCTACCATCAAATGCTTGCCCTCATTAGACTCCCCTCTGGAAGCGCTTTCACTGCAAGCTGCAGATTCCCTCCTAACAGCAAGCTTTAGGATAGGGTACTGAATTGTAACGTACTTTCGCCTAATAATGCGATTTTAGCAAAGAGACTTTCTCCCGCAGGGAAGCTGCTACCATCAAATGTTTGCCCCCATTAGACTCCCCTCTGGAAGTGCTTTCACTGCAAGCTGCAGATTCCCTCCTAACAGCAAGCTTTAGGATAGGGTACTGAATTGTAACTTAACTGCGGCTAATAAGGCGATTTTGGCAAAGAGAGTATCTCCCGCAGGGAAGCTGCTACCATCAAATTTTTGCCCTCGTTAGACTCCCCTCTGGAAGCGCTTTCACTGCAAGCTGCAGATTCCCTCCTAACAGCAACTTTAGGTTAGGGTACTGAATTGTAACTTACTTTCGCCTAATAATGCGATTTTGGCAAAGAGAGTATCTCCCGCAGGGAAGCTGCTACCATCAAATATTTGCCCTCATTAGACTCCCCTCTGGAAGCGCTTTCACTGCAAGCTGCAGATTCCCTCCTAACAGCAAGCTTTAGCATAGGGTACTGAATTGTAACTTACTTTCGCATAATAAGGCGATTTTGGAAAAGAGAATATCTCCCGCAGGGAAGCTGTTACCATCAAATGCTTGCCCTCATTACACTCCCCTCTGGAAGCGCTTTCACTGCAAGCGGCAGATTCCCACCTAACAGCAAGCTTTAGGATAGGGTACTGCTTTGAATCTTACTTTCGCGTAATAATGCTATTTTGGCAAAGAGACTATCTCCCGCAGGGAAGCTGCTACCATCAAATGTTTGCCCTCCTTAGACTCCCCTCTGGAAGCGCTTTCACTGCAAGCTGCAGATTCCCTCCTAACAGCAAGCTTTAGGATAGGGTACTGAATTGTAACTTACTTTCGCCTAATAATGCGATTTTGGCAAAGAGAATATCTCCCGCAGGGAAGCTGCTACCATCAAATGTTTGCCCTCATTAGACTCCCCTCTGGAAGCGCTTTCACTGCAAGCTGCAGATTCCCTCCTAACAGCAAGCTGTAGGACACTGTACTGAATTGTAACTTAACTGCGTCTAATAAGGCGATTTTGGCAAAGAGAATATCTCCCGCAGGGAAGCTGCTACCATCAAATGTTTGCCCTCATTAGACTCCCCTCTGGAAGCGCTTTCACTGCAAGCTGCAGATTCCCTCCTAACAGCAAGCTTTAGGATAGGGTACTGAATTGTATCTTACTTTCGCCTAATAATGCGATTTTTGCAAAGAGAGTATCTCCCGCAGGGAAGCTGCTACCATCAAATGTTTACCTTCATTAGACTACCCTCTGGAAGCGCTTTCACTGCAAGCTGCAGATTCCCTCCTAACAGCATGCTTTAGGATAGGGTACTGAATTGTAACTTAACTGCGGCTAATAAGGCGATTTCGGAAAAGAGAGTATATCCTGCAAGGAAGCTGCTACCATCAAATGTTTGCCCTCGTTAGACTCCCCTCTGGAAGCCCTTTCCCTGCAAGCTGCAGATTCCCTCCTAACAGCAAGCTTTAGGATAGGGTACTGAATTGTAACTTACTTTCGCATAATAATGCGATTTTGGCAAAGAGAATATATCCCGCAGGGAAGCTGCTACCATCAAATGTTTGCCCTCGTTAGACTCCCCTCTGGAAGCGCTTTCACTGCAAGCTGCAGATTCCCTCCTAACAGCAAGCTTTAGGATAGGGTACTGAATTGTAACTTACTTTCGCCTAATAATGCGATTTTGGCAAAGAGAGTATCTCCCGCAGGGAAGCTGCTACCATCAAATGTTTGCCCTCATTAGACTCCCCTCTGGAAGCGCTTTCACTGCAAGCTGCAGATTCCCTCCTAACAGCAAGCTTTAGGATAGGGTACTGAATTGTAACTTACTTTCGCCTAATAAT
This sequence comes from Phaenicophaeus curvirostris, assembly GCF_032191515.1. Lineage (NCBI taxonomy): Eukaryota > Metazoa > Chordata > Aves > Cuculiformes > Cuculidae > Phaenicophaeus > Phaenicophaeus curvirostris. The sequence continues at coordinate 155,526 of NW_027206818.1, forward strand.
GCGATTTTGGCAAAGAGAGTATCTCCCGCAGGGAAGCTGCTACCATCAAATGTTTGCCCTCATTAGACTCCCCTCTGGAAGCGCTTTCACTGCAAGCTGCAGATTCCCTCCTAACAGCAAGCTGTAGGACACTGTACTGAATTGTAACTTAACTGCGTCTAATGAGGCGATTTTGGCAAAGAGAATATCTCCCGCAGGGAAGCTGTTACCATCAAATGTTTGCCCTCATTAGACTCCCCTCTGGAAGCGCTTTCACTGCAAGCTGCAGATTCCCTCCTAACAGCAAGCTTTAGGATAGGGTAATGAATTGTAACTTACTTTCGCCTAATAATGCGATTGTGGCAAAGAGAGTATCTCCCGCAGGGAAGCTGCTACCATCAAATGTTTGCCCTCATTACAATCCCCTCTGGAAGCGCTTTCACTGCAAGCTGCAGATTCCCTCCTAACAGCAAGCTTTAGGATAGGGCACTGAATTGTAACTTACTTTCGCCTAATAATGCGGTTTTTGCAAAGAGAATATCTCCCGCAGGGAAACTGCTACCATCAAATGTTTGCCCTCATTAGACTCCCCTCTGGAAGCGCTTTCACTGCAAGCTGCAGATTCCCTCCTAACAGCAAGCTTTAGCATAGTGTACTGAATTGTAACTTAACTGCGGCTAATAAGGAGAATTTGGCAAAGAGAATATCTCCCGCAGGGAAGATGCTACCATCAAATGTTTGCCCTCATTAGACTCCCCTCTGGAAGCGCTTTCACTGCAAGCTGCAGATTCCCTCCTAACAGCAAGCTTTAGGATAGGGTACTGAATCGTAACTTACTTTCGCCTAATAATGCGATTTTTGCAAAGAGAGTATCTCCCGCAGGGAAGCTGCTACCATCAAATGCTTGCCCTCATTAGACTCCCCTCTGGAAGCGCTTTCACTGCAAGCTGCAGATTCCCTCCTAACAGCAAGCTTTAGGATAGGGTACTGAATTGTAACTTAACTGCGTCTAATAAGGCGATTTTGGCAAAGAGAATATCTCCCGCAGGGAAGCTGTTACCATCAAATGTTTGCCCTCATTAGACTCCCCTCTGGAAGCGCTTTCACTGCAAGCTGCAGATTCCCTCCTAACAGCAAGCTTTAGCATAGGGTACTGAATTGTATCTTACTTTCGCCTAATAATGCGATTTTGGCAAAGAGACTATCTCCCGCAGGGAAGCTGCTACCATCAAATGTTTGCCCTCATTAGACTCCCCTCTGGAAGCGCTTTCACTGCAAGCTGCAGATTCCCTCCTAACAGCAAGCTTTAGGATAGGGTACTGAATTGTAACTTACTTTCGCCTAATAATGCGATTTTGGCAAAGAGAGTATCTCCCGCAGGGAAGCTGCTACCATCAAATATTTGCCCTCATTAGACTCTCCTCTGGAAGCGCTTTCACTGCAAGCTGCAGATTCCCTCCTAACAGCAAGCTTTAGGATAGGGTACTGAATTGTAACTTACTTTCGCCTAATAATGCGATTTTGGAAAAGAGACTATCTCCCGCAGGGAAGCAGCAACCATCAAATGTTTGCCCTCCTTAGACTCCCCTCTGGAAGCGCTTTCACTGCAAGCTGCAGATTCCCTCCTAACAGCAAGCTTTAGGATAGGGTACTGAATTGTAACTTACTTTCGCCTAATAATGCGATTTTGGCAAAGAGAATATCTCCCGCAGGGAAGCTGCTACCATCAAATGTTTGCCCTCATTAGACTCCCCTCTGGAAGCGCTTTCACTGCAAGCTGCAGATTCCCTCCTAACAGCAAGCTGTAGGACACTGTACTGAATTGTAACTTAACTGCGTCTAATAAGGCGATTTTGGCAAAGAGAATATCTCCCGCAGGGAAGCTGCTACCATCAAATGTTTGCCCTCATTAGACTCCCCTCTGGAAGCGCTTTCACTGCAAGCTGCAGATTCCCTCCTAACAGCAAGCTTTAGGATAGGGTACTGAATTGTAACTTACTTTCGCCTAATAATGCGATTTTGCAAAAAGAGTATCTCCTGCAGGGAAGCTGCTACCATCAAATGCTTGCCCTCATTAGACTCCCCTCTGGAAGCGATTTCACTGCAAGCTGCAGATTCCCTCCTAACAGCAATCTTTAGGAAAGGGTACTGAATTGTAACTTACTTTCGCCTAATAATGCGATTTTGGCAAAGAGAGTATCTCCCGCAGGGAAGGCTCTACCATCAAATGTTTGCCCTCATTAGACTCCCCTCTGGAAGCGCTTTCACTGCAAGCTGCAGATTCCCTCCTAACAGCAAGCTTTAGGATAGGGTACTGAATTGTAACTTACTTTCGCCTAATAATGCGATTTGGCAAAGAGAGTATCTCCCGCAGGGAAGCTGCTACCATCAAATGTTTGCCCTCCTTAGACTCCCCTCTGGAAGCGCTTTCACAGCAAGCTGCAGATTCCCTCCTAACAGCAAGCTTTAGGATAGGGTACTGAATTGTAACTTACTTTCGCCTAATAATGCGATTTTGGCAAAGAGAGTATCTCCCGCAGGGAAGCTGCTACCATCAAATATTTGCCCTCATTAGACTCTCCTCTGTAAGCGCTTTCACTGCAAGCTGCAGATTCCCTCCTAACAGCAAGCTTTAGGATAGGGTACTGAATGGTAACTTACTTTCGCCTAAAAATGCGATTTTGGCAAAGAGACTATCTCCCGCAGGGAAGCTGCTACCATCAAATGCTTGCCCTCATTAGACTCCCCTCTGGAAGCGCTTTCACTGCAAGCTGCAGATTCCCTTCTAACAGCAAGCTGTAGGACAGTGTACTGAATTGTAACGTACTTTCGCCTAATAATGCGATTTTGGCAAAGAGAGTATCTCCCGCAGGGAAGGCTCTACCATCAAATGTTTGCCCTCATTAGACTCCCCTCTGGAAGCGCTTTCACTGCAAGCTGCAGATTCCCTCCTAACAGCAAGCTTTAGGATAGGGTACTGAATTGTAACTTACTTTCGCCTAATAATGCGATTTTGGCAAAGAGAGTATCTCCCGCAGGGAAGCTGCTACCATCAAATGTTTGCCCTCATTAGACTCCCCTCTGGAAGTGCTTTCACTGCAAGCTGCAGATTCCCTCCTAACAGCAAGCTTTAGGATAGGGTACTGAATTGTAACTTACTTTCGCCTAATAATGCGATTTTGGCAAAGAGAGTATCTCCCGCAGGGAAGCTGCTACCATCAAATATTTGCCCTCATTAGACTCTCCTCTGTAAGCGCTTTCACTGCAACCTGCAGATTCCCTCCTAACAGCAAGCTTTAGGATAGGGTACTGAATGGTAACTTACTTTCGCCTAAAAATGCGATTTTGGCAAAGAGACTATCTCCCGCAGGGAAGCTGCTACCATCAATTTTTTGCCCTCGTTAGACTCCCCTCTGGAAGCGCTTTCACTGCAAGCTGCAGATTCCCTCCTAACAGCAACTTTAGGTTAGGGTACTGAATTGTAACTTACTTTCGCCTAATAATGCGATTTTGGCAAAGAGAGTATGTCCCGCAGGGAAGCTGCTACCATCAAATATTTTACCTCATTAGACTCCCCTCTGGAAGCGCTTTCACTGCAAGCTGCAGATTCCCTCCTAACAGCAAGCTTTAGCATAGTGTACTGAATTGTATCTTACTTTCACCTAATAATGCGATTTTGGCAAAGAGAGTATCTCCCGCAGGGAAGCTGCTACCATCAAATATTTGCCCTCATTAGACTCCCCTCTGGAAGCGCTTTCACTGCAAGCTGCAGATTCCCTCCTAACAGCAAGCTTTAGGATAGGGTACTGAATTGTAACTTAACTGCGGCTAATAATGCGATTTTGGAAAAGAGACTGTCTCCCGCAGGGAAGCTGTTACCATCAAATGTTTGCCCTCATTAGACTCCCCTCTGGAAGCGCTTTCACTGCAAGCGGCAGATTCCCACCTAACAGCAAGCTTTAGGATAGGGTACTGAATTGTAACTTACTTTCGCCTAATAATGCGATTTTGGCAAAGAGAATATCTCCCGCAGGGAAGCTGCTACCATCAAATGTTTGCCCTCATTAGACTCCCCTCTGGAAGCGCTTTCACTGCAAGCTGCAGATTCCCTCCTAACAGCAAGCTGTAGGACACTGTACTGAATTGTAACTTAACTGCGTCTATTAAGGCGATTTTGGCAAAGAGAATATCTCCCGCAGGGAAGCTGCTACCATCAAATGTTTGCCCTCGTTAGACTCCCCTCTGGAAGCGCTTTCACTGCAAGCTGCAGATTCCCTCCTAACAGCAAGCTTTAGGATAGGGTACTGAATTGTAACTTACTTTCGCCTAATAATGCGATTTCGGAAAAGAGAGTATATCCTGCAAGGAAGCTGCTACCATCAAATGTTTGCCCTCGTTAGACTCCCCTCTGGAAGCGCTTTCACTGCAAGCTGCAGATTCCCTCCTAACAGCAAGCTTTAGGATAGGGTACTGAATTGTAACTTACTTTCGCCTAATAATGCGATATTGGCAAAGAGAATATATCCCGCAGGGAAGCTGCTACCATCAAATGTTTGCCCTCGTTAGACTCCCCTCTGGAAGCGCTTTCACTGCAAGCTGCAGATTCCCTCCTAACAGCAAGCTGTAGGACACTGTACTGAATTGTAACTTAACTGCGTCTAATGAGGCGATTTTGGCAAAGAGAATATCTCCCGCAGGGAAGCTGTTACCATCAAATGTTTGCCCTCATTAGACTCCCCTCTGGAAGCGCTTTCACTGCAAGCTGCAGATTCCATCCTAACAGCAATCTTTAGGATAGGGTACTGAATTGTAACTTACTTTCGCCTAATAATGCGATTGTGGCAAAGAGAGTATCTCCCGCAGGGAAGCTGCTACCATCAAATGTTTGCCCTCATTACAATCCCCTCTGGAAGCGCTTTCACTGCAAGCTGCAGATTCCCTCCTAACAGCAAGCTTTAGGATAGGGTACTGAATTGTAACTTACTTTCGCCTAATAATGCGGTTTTTGCAAAGAGAATATCTCCCGCAGGGAAACTGCTACCATCAAATGTTTGCCCTCATTAGACTCCCCTCTGGAAGCGCTTTCACTGCAAGCTGCAGATTCCCTCCTAACAGCAAGCTGTAGGACACTGTACTGAATTGTAACTTAACAGCGTCTAATAAGGCGATTTTGGCAAAGAGAATATCTCCCGCAGGGAAGCTGCTACCATCAAATGTTTGCCCTCATTAGACTCCCCTCTGGAAGCGCTTTCACTGCAAGCTGCAGATTCCCTCCTAACAGCAAGCTTTAGGATAGGGTACTGAATTGTAACTTAACTGCGGCTAATAAGGCGATTATGGCAAAGAGAGTATCTCCCGCAGGGAAGCTGCTACCATCAAATGTTTGCCCTCATTAGACTCCCCTCTGGAAGCGCTTTCACTGCAAGCTGCAGATTCCCTCCTAACAGCAAGCTTTAGCATAGGGTACTGAATTGTAACTTAACTGCGGCTAATAAGGAGAATTTGGCAAAGAGAATATCTCCCGCAGGGAAGCTGCTACCATCAAATGTTTGCCCTCATTAGACTCCCCTCTGGAAGCGCTTTCACTGCAAGCTGCAGATTCCCTCCTAACAGCAAGCTTTAGGATAGGGTACTGAATCGTAACTTACTTTCGCCTAATAATGCGATTTTTGCAAAGAGAGTATCTCCCGCAGGGAAGCTGCTACCATCAAATGCTTGCCCTCATTAGACTCCCCTCTGGAAGCGCTTTCACTGCAAGCTGCAGATTCCCTCCTAACAGCAAGCTTTAGGATAGGGTACTGAATTGTAACTTAACTGCGGCTAATAAGGCGAATTTGGCAAAGAGAATATCTCCCGCAGGGAAGCTGTTACCATCAAATGTTTGCCCTCATTAGACTCCCCTCTGGAAGCGCTTTCACTGCAAGCTGCAGATTCCCTCCTAACAGCAAGCTTTAGGATAGGGTACTGAATTGTAACTTACTTTCGCCTAATAATGCGATTTTGCAAAAAGAGTATCTCCCGCAGGGAAGCTGCTACCATCAAATGTTTGCCCTCATTAGACTCCCCTCTGGAAGCGATTTTACTGCAAGCTGCAGATTCCTTCCTAACAGCCAGCTTTTGGATAGGGTACTGAATTGTAACTTAACTGCGGCTAATAAGGCGATTTTGGCTAAGAGAGTATCTCCCGCAGGGAAGCTGCTACCATCAAATTTTTGCCCTCGTTAGACTCCCCTCTGGAAGCGCTTTCACTGCAAGCTGCAGATTCCCTCCTAACAGCAACTTTAGGTTAGGGTACTGAATTGTAACTTACTTTCGCCTAATAATGCGATTTTGGCAAAGAGAGTATCTCCCGCAGGGAAGCTGCTACCATCAAATATTTTCCCTCATTAGACTCCCCTCTGGAAGCGCTTTCACTGCAAGCTGCAGATTCCCTCCTAACAGCAAGCTTTAGCATAGGGTACTGAATTGTATCTTACTTTCGCCTAATAATGCGATTTTGGCAAAGAGAGTATCTCCCGCAGGGAAGCTGCTACCATCAAATGTTTGCCCTCATTAGACTCCCCTCTGGAAGCGCTTTCACTGCAAGCTGCAGATTCCCTCCTAACAGAAAGCTTTAGGATAGGGTACTGAATTGTAACTTACTTTCGCCTAATAAGGCGATTTTGGAAAAGAGAATATCTCCCGCAGGGAAGCTGTTACCATCAAATGTTTGCCCTCATTACACTCCCCTCTGGAAGCGCTTTCACTGCAAGCGGCAGATTCCCACCTAACAGCAAGCTTTAGGATAGGGTACTGCATTGTATCTTACTTTCGCCTAATAATCCTATTTTGGAAAAGAGACTATCTCCCGCAGGGAAGCTGCTACCATCAAATGTTTGCCCTCATTAGACTCCCCTCTGGAAGCGCTTTCACTGCAAGCTGCAGATTCCCTCCTAACAGCAAGCTTTAGGATAGGGTACTGAATTGTAACTTAATTTCGCCTAATAATGCGATTTTGGCAAAGAGACTATCTCCCGCAGGGAAGCAGCTACCATCAAATGTTTGCCCTCCTTAGACTCCCCTCTGGAAGCGCTTTCACTGCAAGCTGCAGATTCCCTCCTAACAGCAAGCTTTAGGATAGGGTACTGAATTGTAACTTACTTTTGCCTAATAATGCGATTTTGGCAAAGAGAATATCTCCCGCAGGGAAGCTGCTACCATCAAATGTTTGCCCTCATTAGACTCCCCTCTGGAAGCGCTTTCACTGCAAGCTGCAGATTCCCTCCTAACAGCAAGCTGTAGGACACTGTACTGAATTGTAACTTAACAGCGTCTAATAAGGCGATTTTGGCAAAGAGAATATCTCCCGCAGGGAAGCTGCTACCATCAAATGTTTGCCCTCATTAGACTCCCCTCTGGAAGCGCTTTCACTGCAAGCTGCAGATTCCCTCCTAACAGCAAGCTTTAGGATAGGGTACTGAATTGTAACTTACTTACGCCTAATAATGCGATTTTGGCAAAGAGAGTATCTCCCGCAGGGAAGCTGCTACCATCAAATGTTTGCCCTCATTAGACTCCCCTCTGGAAGCGCTTTCACTGCAAGCTGCAGATTCCCTCCTAACAGCAAGCTTTAGGATAGGGTACTGAATTGTAACTTACTTTCGCCTAAGAATGCGATTTTGGCAAAGAGAGTATCTCCCGCAGGGAAGGTGCTACCATCAAATGTTTGCCCTCATTAGACTCCCCTCTGGAAGCGCTTTCACTGCAAGCTGCAGATTCCCTCCTAAAAGCAAGCTTTAGGATAGGGTCCTGAATTGTAACTTACTTTCGCCTAATAATGCGATTTTGGCAAATAGAGTATGTCCCGCAGAGAATCTGCTACCATCACATGTTTGCCCTCATTAGACTCCCCTCTGGAAGCGCTTTCACTGCAAGCTGCAGATTCCCTCCTAACAGCAAGCTTTAGGATAGGGTACTGAATTGTAACTTACTTTCGCCTAATAATGCGATTTTGGAAAAGAGACTGTCTCCCGCAGGGAAGATGCTACCATCAAATGTTTGCCCTCATTAGACTCCCCTCTGGAAGCGCTTTCACTGCAAGCTGCAGATTCCCTCCTAACAGCAAGCTTTAGGATAGGGTACTGAATTGTAACTTACTTTCGCCTAATAATGCGATTTTGGCAAAGAGAGTATCTCCCGCAGGGAAGCTGCTACCATCAAATGTTTGCCCTCATTAGACTCCCCTCTGGAAGCGGTTTCACTGCAAGCTGCAGATTCCCTCCTAACAGCAAGCTTTAGGATAGGGTACTGAATTGTAACTTACTTTCGCCTAATAATGCGATTATGGCAAAGAGAATATCTCCCGCAGGGAAGCTGCTACCATCAAATGTTTGCCCTCATTAGACTCCCCTCTGGAATCGCTTTCACTGCAAGCTGCAGATTCCCTCCTAACAGCAAGCTTTAGGAAAGGGTACTGAATTGTAACTTACTTTCGCCTAATAATGCGATTTTGGCAAAGAGAGTATCTCCCGCAGGGAAGCTGCTACCATCAAATGTATGCCCTCATTAGACTCCCCTCTGGAAGCGATTTCACTGCAAGCTGCAGATTCCCTCCTAACAGCAAGCTGTAGGATAGGGTACTGAATTGTAACTTACTTTCGCCTAATAAGGCGATTTAGGACAAGAGAATATCTCCCGCAGGGAAGCTGTTACCATCAAATGTTTGCCCTCATTAGACTCCCCTCTGGAAGCGCTTTCACTGCAAGCTGAAGATTCCCTCCTAACAGCAAGCTTTAGGAAAGGGTACTGAATTGTAGCTTAACTGCGGCTAATAAGGCTATTATGGCAATGAGAAAATCTCCCACAGGGAAGCTGCTACCATCAAATGTTTGCCCTCATTAGACTCCCCTCTGGAAGCGCTTTCACTGCAAGCTGCAGATTCCCTCCTAACAGCAAGCTTTAGGATAGGGTACTGAATTGTAACTTACTTTCGCCTAATAAGGCGATTATGGTAAAGAGAATATCTCCCGCAGGGAAGCTGTTACCATCAAATGTTTGCCCTCATTAGACTCCCCTCTGGAAGCGCTTTCATTGCAAGCTGCAGATTCCCTCCTAACAGCAAGCTTTAGGATAGGGTACAGAATTGTAACTTAACTGCGGCTAATAAGGCGATTTCGGAAAAGAGAGTATATGCTGCAGGGAAGCTGCTACCATCAAATGTTTGCCCTCATTAGACTCCCCTCTGGAAGCGCTTTCACTGCAAGCTGCAGATTCCCTCCTAACAGCAAGCTTTAGGATAGGGTACTGAATTGTAACTTACTTTCGCCTAATAATGCGATTTTGGCAAAGAGAGTATCACCCGCAGGGAAGCTGCTAACATCAAATGTTTGCCCTCATTAGACTCCCCTCTGGAAGCACTTTCACTGCAAGCTGCAGATTCCCTCCTAACAGCAAGCTGTAGGACAGTGTACTGAATTGTAACTTAACGGCGGCTAATAAGGCGATTTTGGCAAAAAGAATATCTCCCGCAGGGAAGCTGCTACCATCAAATGCTTGCCCTCATTCGACTCCCCTCTGGAAGCGCTTTCACTGCAAGCTGCAGATTCCCTCCTAACAGCAAGCTTTAGGATAGGGTACTGAATTGTAACTTACTTTCACCTAATAATGCGATTTTGGCAAAGAGAGTATCTCCCGCAGGGAAGCTGCTACCATCAAATGCTTCCCCTCATTAGACTCCCCTCTGGAAGCGCTTTCACTGCAAGCTGCAGATTCCCTCCTAACAGCAAGCTTTAGGATAGGGTACTGAATTGTAACTTACTTTCGCCTAATAATGCGATTTTGGCAAAGAGAGTATCTCCTGCAGGGAAGCTGCTACCATCAAATGTTTGCCCTCATTAGACTCCCCTCTGGAAGCGCTTTCACTGCAAGCTGCAGATTCCCTCCTAACAACAAGCTTTAGGATAGGTTACTGAATTGTAACTTACTTTCGCCTAATAATGCGATTTTGGCAAAGAGACTATCTCCCGCAGGGAAGCTGTTATCATCAAATGTTTGCCCTCGTTAGACTACCCTCTGGAAGAGCATTCACTGCAAGCTGCTGATTCCCTCCTAACAGCAAGCTTTAGGAGAGGGTACTGAATTGTAACTTACTTTCGCCTAATAATGCGATTTTGGCAAAGAGAGTATCTCCCGCAGGGAAGCTGCTACCATCAAATGTTTGCCCTCATTAGACTCCCCTCTGGAAGCGCTTTCACTGCAAGCTGCAGATTCCCTCCTAACAGCAAGCTTTAGGATAGGGTACTGAATTGTAACTTACTTTCGCCTAATAATGCGATTTTTGCAAAGAGAATATCTCCCGCAGGGAAGCTGCTACCATCAAATGTTTGCCCTCATTAGACTCCCCTCTGGAAGCGCTTTCACTGCAAGCTGCAGATTCCCTCCTAACAGCAAGCTTTAGGATAGGGTACTGAATTGTAACTTACTTTCGCCTAATAATGCGATTTTGGCAAAGAGAGTATCTCCCGCAGGGAAGCTGCTACCATCAAATGTTTGCCCTCATTAGACTCCCCTCTGGAAGCGCTTTCACTGCAAGCTGCAGATTCCCTCCTAACAGCAAGCTTTAGGATAGTGTACTGAATTGTAACTTAACTGCGGCTAATAAGGCGAATTTGGCAAAGAGAATATCTCCCGCAGGGAAGCTGCTACCATCAAATGTTTGCCCTCATTAGACTCCCCTCTGGAAGCGCTTTCACTGCAAGCTGCAGATTCCCTCCTAACAGCAAGCTTTAGGATAGGGTACTGAATTGTAACTTACTTTCGCCTAATAATGCGATTTTGGCAAAGAGAGTATCTCCCGCAGGGAAGCAGCTACCATCAAATATTTGCCCTCATTAGACTCCCCTCTGGAAGCGCTTTCACTGCAAGCTGCAGATTCCCTCCTAACAGCAAGCTTTAGGATAGGGTACTGAATTGTAACTTACTTTCGCCTAATAATGCGATTTTGGCAAAGAGAGTATCTCCCGCAGGGAAGCTGCTACCATCAAATCTTTGCCCTCATTAGACTCCCCTCTGGAAGCGCTTTCACTGCAAGCTGCAGATTCCCTCCTAACAGCAAGCTTTAGGATAGGGTACTGAATTGTAACTTAACTGCGGCTAATAAGGCGATTATGGCAAAGAGAATATATCCCGCAGGGAAGCTGCTACCATCAAATATTTGCCCTCATTAGACTCCCCTCTGGAAGCGCTTTCACTGCAAGCTGCAGATTCCCTCCTAACAGCAAGCTTTAGGATAGGGTACTGAATTGTAACTTACTTTCGCCTAATAATGCGATTTTGGAAAAGAGAGTATCTCCCGCAGGGAAGCTGCTACCATCAAATATTTGCACTCATTAGACTCCCCTCTGGAAGCGCTTTCACTGCAAGCTGCAGATTCCCTCCTAACAGCAAGCTTTAGGATAGGGTACTGAATTGTAACTTACTTTCGCCTAATAATGCGATTTTGGCAAAGAGAATATCTCCAGCAGGGAAGCTGCTACCATCAAATGTTTGCCCTCATTAGACTCCCCTCTGGAAGCGCTTTCACTGCAAGCTGCAGATTCCCTCCTAACAGCAAGCTTTAGGATAGGGTACTGAATTGTAACTTACTTTCGCCTAATAATGCGATTTTGGCAAAGAGAGTATCTCCCGCAGGGAAGCTGCTACCATCAAATCTTTGCCCTCATTAGACTCCCCTCTGGAAGCGCTTTCACTGCAAGCTGCAGATTCCCTCCTAACAGCAAGCTTTAGGATAGGGTACTGAATTGTAACTTACTTTCGCCTAATAATGCGATTTTGGCAAAGAGAATATCTCCCGCAGGGAAGCTGTTACCATCAAATATTTGCCCTCATTAGACTCCCCTCTGGATGTGCTTTCACTGCAAGCTGCAGATTCCCTCCTAACAGCAAGCTTTAGGATAGGGTACTGAATTGTAACTTACTTTCGCCTAATAATGCGATTTTGGCAAAGAGAGTATCTCCCGCAGGGAAGCTGCTACCATCAAATGTTTGCCCTCATTAGACTCCCCTCTGGAAGCGCTTTCACTGCAAGCTGCAGATTCCCTCCTAACAGCAAGCTTTAGGATAAGGTACTGAATTGTAACTTAACTGCGGCTAATAATGCGATTATGGCAAAGAGAATATCTCCCGCAGGGAAGCTGCTACCATCAAATATTTGCCCTCATTAGACTCCCCTCTGGAAGCGCTTTCACTGCAAGCTGCAGATTCCCTCCTAACAGCAAGCTTTACGATAGGGTACTGAATTGTAACTTACTTTCGCCTAATAATGCGATTTTGGCAAAGAGAGTATCTCCCGCAGGGAAGCAGCTACCATCAAATGTTTGCCCTCATTAGACTCCCCTCTGGAAGCGCTTTCACTGCAAGCTGCAGATTCCCTCCTAACAGCAAGCTTTAGGATAGGGTACTGAATTGTAACTTAACTGCGGCTAATAAGGCGATTATGGCAAAGAGAATATCTCCCGCATGGAAGCTGCTACCATCAAATATTTGCCCTCATTAGACTCCCCTCTGGAAGCGCTTTCACTGCAAGCTGCAGATTCCCTCCTAACAGCAAGCTTTAGGATAGGGTACTGAATTGTAACTTACTTTCGCCTAATAAGGCGATATTGGCAAAGAGAGTATCTCCCGCAGGGAAGCTGCTACCAACAAATGTTTGCCCTCGTTAGACTCCCCTCTGGAAGCGCTTTCACTGCAAGCTGCAGATTCCCTCCTAACAGGAAGCTTTAGGATAGGGTACTGAATTGTAACTTACTTTCGCCTAATAATGCGATTTTGGCAAAGAGAGTATCTCCCGCAGGGAAGCTGTTACCATCAAATGTTTGCCCTCGTTAGACTCCCCTCTGGAAGCGCTTTCACTGCAAGCTGCAGATTCCCTCCTAACAGCAAGCTTTAGGATAGGGTACTGAATTGTAACTTCACTGCGGCTAATAAGGCGATTATGGCAAAGAGAATATCTCCCGCAGGGAAGCTGTTACCATCAAATATTTGCCCTCATTAGACTCCCCTCTGGATGTGCTTTCACTGCAAGCTGCAGATTCCCTCCTAACAGCAAGCTTTAGGATAGGGTACTGAATTGTAACTTACTTTCGCGTAATAATGTGATTTTGGCAAAGAGAGTATCACCCGCAGGGAAGCTGCTAACATCAAATGTTTGCTCTCATTAGACTCCCCTCTGGAAGCGCTTTCACTGCAAGCTGCAGATTCCCTCCTAACAGCAAGCTGTAGGACAGTGTACTGAATTGTAACTTAACTGCGGCTAATAAGGCGATTTTGGCAAAGAGAATATCTCCCGCAGGGAAGCTGCTACCATCAAATGTTTGCCCTCATTAGACTCCCCTCTGGAAGCGCTTTCACTGCAAGCTGCAGATTCCCTCCTAACAGCAAGCTTTAGGATAGGGTACTGAATTGTAACTTAACTGCGGCTAATAAGGCGATTTTGGCAAAGAGAGTATCTCCCGCAGGGAAGCTGCTACCATCAAATGTTTGCCCTCATTAGACTCCCCTCTGGAAGCGCTTTCACTGCAAGCTGCAGATTCCCTCCTAACAGCAAGCTTTAGGATAGGGTACTGAATTGTAACTTACTTTCGCCTAATAATGCGATTTTGGCAAAGAGAGTATCTCCCGCAGGGAAGCTGCTACCATCAAATGTTTGCCCTCGTTAGACTCCCATCTGGAAGCGCTTTCACTGCAAGCTGCAGATTCCCTCCTAACAGCAAGCTTTAGGATAGGGTACTGAATTGTAACTTACTTTCGCCTAATAATGCGATTATAGCAAAGAGAGTATCTCCCGCAGGGAAGCTGCTACCATCAAATCTTTGCCCTCATTAGACTCCCCTCTGGAAGCGCTTTCACTGCAAGCTGCAGATTCCCTCCTAACAGCAAGCTTTAGGATAGGGTACTGAATTGTAACTTAACTGCGGCTGATAAGGCGATTTTTGAAAAGAGACTAACTCCCGCAGGGAAGCTGCTACCATCAAATGTTTGCCCTCATTAGACTCCCCTCTGGAAGCGCTTTCACTGCAAGCTGCAGATTCCCTCCTAACAGCAAGCTTTAGGATAGGGTACTGAATTGTAACTTACTTTCGCCTAATAATGCGATTTTGGCAAAGAGAGTATCTCCCGCAGGGAAGCTGCTACCATCAAATGTTTGCCCTCATTAGACTCCCCTCTGGAAGCGCTTTCACTGCAAGCTGCAGATTCCCTCCTAACAGCAAGCTTTAGGATAGGGTACTGAATTGTAACTTAACTGCGGCTAATAAGGCGATTATGGCAAAGAGAATATATCCCGCAGGGAAGCTGCTACCATCAAATGTTTGCCCTCATTAGACTCCCCTCTGGAAGCGCTTTCACTGCAAGCTGCAGATTCCCTCCTAACAGCAAGCTTTAGGAAAGTGTACTGAATTGTAACTTACTTTCGCCTAATAATGCGATTTTGGCAAAGAGAGTATCTCCCGCAGGGAAGCTGCTACCATCAAATGTTTGCCCTCGTTAGACTCCCCTCTGGAAGCGCTTTCACTGCAAGCTGCAGATTCCCTCCTAACAGCAAGCTTTAGGATAGGGTACTGAATTGTAACTTACTTTCGCCTAATAATGCGATTTTGGCAAAGAGAATATCTCCCGCAGGGAAGCTGCTACCATCAAATGTTTGCCCTCATTAGACTCCCCTCTGGAAGCGCTTTCACTGCAAGCTGCAGATTCCCTCCTAACAGCAAGCTTTAGGATAGGGTACTGAATTGTAACTTACTTTCGCCTAAAAATGCGATTTTGGAAAAGAGAGTATCTCCCGCAGGGAAGCTGCTACCATCAAATGCTTGCCCTCATTAGACTCCCCTCTGGAAGCGCTTTCACTGCAAGCTGCAGATTCCCTCCTAACAGCAAGCTTTAGGATAGGGTACTGAATTGTAACTTAACTGCGGCTAATAAGGCGATTTTGGCAAAGAGAGTATCTCCCGCAGGGAAGCTGCTACCATCAAATGTTTGCCCTCATTAGACTCCCCTCTGGAAGCGATTTCACTGCAAGCTGCAGATTCCCTCCTAACAGCAAGCTTTAGGATAGGGTACTGAATTGTAACTTACTTTCGCCTAATAATGCGACTTTGCAAAGAGAGTATCTCCCGCAGGGAAGCTGCTACCATCAAATGTTTGCCCTCGTTAGACTCCCCTCTGGAAGCGCTTTCACTGCAAGCTGCAGATTCCCTCCTAACAGCAAGCTTTAGGATAGGGTACTGAATTGTAACTTACTTTCGCCTAATAATGCGATTTTGGCAAAAAGAATATCTCCCGCAGGGAAGCTGCTACCATCAAATGTTTGCCCTCATTAGACTCCCCTCTGGAAGCGCTTTCACTGCAAGCTGCAGATTCCCTCCTAACAGCAAGCTTTAGGATAGGGTACTGAATTGTAACTTACTTTCGCCTAATAATGCGATTTTGGCAAAGAGAATATCTCCCGCAGGGAAGCTGCTACCATCAAATATTTGCCCTCATTAGCCTCCCCTCTGGAAGCGCTTTCACTGCAAGCTGCAGATTCCCTCCTAACAGCAAGCTTTAGGATAGTGTACTGAATTGTAACTTACTTTCGCCTAATAATGCGATTTTGGCAAAGAGAGTATCTCCCGCAGGGAAGCTGCTACCATCAAATGTTTGCCCTCATTAGACTCCCCTCTGGAAGCGCTTTCACTGCAAGCTGCAGATTCCCTCCTAACAGCAAGCTTTAGGATAGGGTACTGAATTGTAACTTACTTTCGCCTAATAATGCGATTTTGGCAAAGAGAATATCTCCCGCAGGGAAGCTGCTACCATCAAATGTTTGCCCTCATTAGACTCCCCTCTGGAAGCGGTTTCACTGCAAGCTGCAGATTCCCTCCTAACAGCAAGCTTTAGGATAGGGTACTGAATTGTAACTTAACTGCGGCTAATAAGGCGAATTTGGCAAAAAGAATATCTCCCGCAGGGAAGCTGCTACCATCAAATGTTTGCCCTCATTAGACTCCCCTCTGGAAGCGCTTTCACTGCAAGCTGCAGATTCCCTCCTAACAGCAAGCTTTAGGATAGGGTACTGAATTGTAACTTAACTGCGGCTAATAAGGCGATTATGGCAAAGAGAATATATCCCGCAGGGAAGCTGCTACCATCAAATATTTGCCCTCATTAGACTCCCCTCTGGAAGCGCTTTCACTGCAAGCTGCAGATTCCCTCCTAACAGCAAGCTTTAGGAAAGTGTACTGAATTGTAACTTACTTTCGCCTAATAAGGCGATTTTGGCAAAGAGAGTATCTCCCGCAGGGAAGCTGCTACCATCAAATGTTTGCCCTCGTTAGACTCCCCTCTGGAAGCGCTTTCACTGCAAGCTGCAGATTCCCTCCTAACAGCAAGCTTTAGGATAGGGTACTGAATTGTAACTTACTTTCGCATAATAATGTGATTTTGGCAAAGAGAGTATCTCCCGCAGGGAAGCTGTTACCATCAAATGTTTGCCCTCGTTAGACTCCCCTCTGGAAGCGCTTTCACTGCAAGCTGCAGATTCCCTCCTAACAGCAAGCTTTAGGATAGGGTACTGAATTGTAACTTACTTTCGCCTAATAATGCGATTTTGGCAAAGAGAATATCTCCCGCAGGGAAGCTGCTACCATCAAATATTTGCCCTCATTAGACTCCCCTCTGGAAGCGCTTTCACTGCAAGCTGCAGATTCCCTCCTAACAGCAAGCTTTAGGAAAGTGTACTGAATTGTAACTTACTTTCGCCTAATAAGGCGATTTTGGCAAAGAGAGTATCTCCCGCAGGGAAGCTGCTACCATCAAATGTTTGCCCTCGTTAGACTCCCCTCTGGAAGCGCTTTCACTGCAAGCTGCAGATTCCCTCCTAACAGCAAGCTTTAGGATAGGGTACTGAATTGTAACTTACTTTCGCCTAATAATGCGATTTTGGCAAAGAGAGTATCTCCCGCAAGGAAGCTGTTACCATCAAATGTTTGCCCTCGTTAGACTCCCCTCTGGAAGCGCTTTCACTGCAAGCTGCAGATTCCCTCCTAACAGCAAGCTTTAGGATAGGGTACTGAATAGTAACTTAACTGCAGCTAATAAGGCGATTTTGGCAAAGAGAATATCTCCCGCAGGGAAGCTGTTACCATCAAATATTTGCCCTCATTAGACTCCCCTCTGGATGTGCTTTCACTGCAAGCTGCAGATTCCCTCCTAACAGCAAGCTTTAGGATAGGGTACTGAATTGTAACTTACTTCCGCCTAATAATGTGATTTTGGCAAAGAGAGTATCACCCGCAGGGAAGCTGCTAACATCAAATGTTTGCCCTCATTAGACTCCCCTCTGGAAGCGCTTTCACTGCAAGCTGCAGATTCCCTCCTAACAGCAAGCTGTAGGACAGTGTACTGAATTGTAACTTAACTGCGGCTAATAAGGCGATTTTGGCAAAGAGAATATCTCCCGCAGGGAAGCTGCTACCATCAAATGTTTGCCCTCATTAGACTCCCCTCTGGAAGCGCTTTCAATGCAAGCTGCAGATTCCCTCCTAACAGCAAGCTTTAGGATAAGGTACTGAATTGTAACTTACTTTCGCCTAATAATGCGATTTTGGCAAAGAGAGTATCTCCCGCAGGGAAGCTGCTACCATCAAATGTTTGCCCTCATTAGACTCCCCTCTGGAAGCGCTTTCACTGCAAGCTGCAGATTCCCTCCTAACAGCAAGCTTTAGGATAGGGTACTGAATTGTAACTTAACTGCGGCTAATAAGGCGATTATGGCAAAGAGAATATCTCCCGCAGGGAAGTTGCTACCATCAAATGTTTGCCCTCATTAGACTCCCCTCTGGATGTGCTTTCACTGCAAGCTGCAGATTCCCTCCTAACAGCAAGCTTTAGGATAGGGTACTGAATTGTAACTTACTTTCGCGTAATAATGTGATTTTGGCAAAGAGAGTATCACCCGCAGGGAAGCTGCTAACATCAAATGTTTGCCCTCATTAGACTCCCCTCTGGAAGCGCTTTCACTGCAAGCTGCAGATTCCCTCCTAACAGCAAGCTTTAGGATAGGGTACTGAATTGTATCTTAACTGCGGCTAATAAGGCGATTTTGGCAAAGAGAGTATCTCCCGCAGGGAAGCTGCTACCATCAAATGTTTGCCCTCATTAGACTCCCCTCTGGAAGCGCTTTCACTGCAAGCTGCAGATTCCCTCCTAACAGCAAGCTTTAGGATAGGGTACTGAATTGTAACTTACTTTCGCCTAATAATGCGATTATAGCAAAGAGAGTATCTCCCGCAGGGAAGCTGCTACCATCAAATCTTTGCCCTCATTAGACTCCCCTCTGGAAGCGCTTTCACTGCAAGCTGCAGATTCCCTCCTAACAACAAGCTTTAGGAGAGGGTACTGAATTGTAACTTACTTTCGCCTAATAATGCGATTTTGGCAAAGAGACTATCTCCCGCAGGGAAGCTGTTATCATCAAACGTTTGCCCTCATTAGACTCCCCTCTGGAAGCGCTTTCACTGCAAGCTGCAGATTCCCTCCTAACAGCAAGCTTTAGGATAGGGTACTGAATTGTAACTTAACTGCGGCTAATAAGGCGATTTTGGCAAAGAGAGTATCTCCCGCAGGGAAGCTGCTACCATCAAATGTTTGCCCTCATTAGACTCCCCTCTGGAAGCGCTTTCACTGCAAGCTGCAGATTCCCTCCTAACAGCAAGCTTTAGGATAGGGTACTGAATTGTATCTTACTTTCGCCTAATAATGCGATTTTGCAAAGAGAGTATCTCCCGCAGGGAAGCTGCTACCATCAAATGTTTGCCCTCATTAGACTCCCCTCTGGAAGCGCTTTCACTGCAAGCTGCAGATTCCCTCCTAACAGCAAGCTTTAGGATAGGGTTCTGAATTGTAACTTACTTTCGCCTAATAATGCGATTTTGGCAAAAAGAGTATCTCCCGCAGGGAAGCTGCTACCATCAAATGTTTGCCCTCATTAGACTCCCCTCTGGAAGCGCTTTCACTGCAAGCTGCAGATTCCCTCCTAACAGCAAGCTTTAGGATAGGGTACTGAATTGTAACTTCACTGCGGCTAATAAGGCGATTATGGCAAAGAGAATATCTCCCGCAGGGAACCTGCTACCATCAAATCTTTGCCCTCATTAGACTCCCCTCTGGAAGTGCTTTCACTGCAAGCTGCAGATTCCCTCCTAACAGCAAGCTTTAGGATAGGGTACTGAATTGTATCTTAACTGCGGCTAATAAGGCGATTTTGGCAAAGAGAGTATCTCCCGCAGGGAAGCTGCTACCATCAAATGTTTGCCCTCATTAGACTCCCCTCTGGAAGCGCTTTCACTGCAAGCTGCAGATTCCCTCCTAACAGCAAGCTTTAGGATAGGGTACTGAATTGTAACTTACTTTCGCCTAATAATGCGATTTTGGCAAAGAGAGTATCTCCCGCAGGGAAGCTGCTACCATCAAATGTTTGCCCTCATTAGACTCCCCTCTGGAAGTGCTTTCACTGCAAGCTGCAGATTCCCTCCTAACAGCAAGCTTTAGGAAAGTGTACTGAATTGTAACTTACTTTCGCCTAATAATGCGATTTTGGCAAAGAGAGTATCTCCCGCAGGGAAGCTGCTACCATCAAATGTTTGCCCTCATTAGACTCCCCTCTGGAAGCGCTTTCACTGCAAGCTGCAGATTCCCTCCTAACAGCAAGCTTTAGGATAGGGTACTGAATTGTAACTTACTTTCGCCTAATAATGCGATTTTGGCAAAGAGAGTATCTCCCGCAGGGAAGCTGCTACCATCAAATGTTTGCCCTCGTTAGACTCCCCTCTGGAAGCGCTTTCACTGCAAGCTGCAGATTCCCTCCTAACAGCAAGCTTTAGGATAGGGTACTGAATTGTAACTTAACTGCGGCTAATAAGGCGATTATGGCAAAGAGAATATCTCCCGCAGGGAAGCTGCTACCATCAAATATTTGCCCTCATTAGACTCCCCTCTGGAAGCGCTTTCACTGCAAGCTGCAGATTCCCTCCTAACAGCAAGCTTTAGTATAGGGTACTGAATTGTAACTTACTTTCGCGTAATAATGTGATTTTTGCAAAGAGAGTATCACCCGCAGGGAAGCTGCTAACATCAAATGTTTGCCCTCATTAGACTCCCCTCTGGAAGCACTTTCACTGCAAGCTGCAGATTCCCTCCTAACAGCAAGCTGTAGGACAGTGTACTGAATTGTAACTTAACTGCGGCTAATAAGGCGATGTTGGCAAAGAGAGTATCTCCCGCAGGGAAGCTGCTACCATCAAATGTTTGCCCTCATTAGACTCCCCTCTGGAAGCGCTTTCACTGCAAGCTGCAGATTCCCTCCTAACAGCAAGCTTTAGGATAGGGTACTGAATTGTAACTTACTTTCGCCTAATAATGCGATTTTGGCAAAGAGAGTATCTCCCGCAGGAAAGCTGCTACCATCAAATGTTTGCCCTCGTTAGACTCCCATCTGGAAGCGCTTTCACTGCAAGCTGCAGATTCCCTCCTAACAGCAAGCTTTAGGATAGGGTACTGAATTGTAACTTACTTTCGCCTAATAATGCGATTTTGGCAAAGAGAGTATCTCCCGCAGGGAAGCTGCTACAATCAAACGTTTGCCCTCTTTAGACTCCCCTCTGGAAGCGCTTTCACTGCAAGCTGCAGATTCCCTCCTAACAGCAAGCTTTAGGATAGGGTACTGAATTGTAACTTAACTGCGGCTAATAAGGAGAATATGGCAAAGAGAATATCTCACGCAGGGAAGCTGCTACCATCAAATATTTGCCCTCATTAGACTCCCCTCTGGAAGCGCTTTCACTGCAAGCTGCAGATTCCCTCCTAACAGCAAGCTTTAGGATAGGGTACTGAATTGTAACTTACTTTCGCCTAATAATGCGATTTTGGCAAAGAGAGTATCTCCTGCAGGGAAGCTGCTACCATCAAATGTTTGCCCTCATTAGACTCCCCTCTGGAAGCGCTTTCACTGCAAGCTGCAGATTCCCTCCTAACAGCAAGCTTTAGGATAGGGTACTGAATTGTAACTTACTTTCGCCTAATAATGCGATTTTGGCAAAGAGACTATCTCCCGCAGGGAAGCTGCTACCATCAAATGCTTGCCCTCATTAGACTCCCCTCTGGAAGCGCTTTCACTGCAAGCTGCAGATTCCCTCCTAACAGCAAGCTTTAGGATAGGGTACTGAATTGTAACTTAACTGCGGCTAATAAGGCGATTTTGGCAAAGAGAATATCTCCCGCAGGGAAGCTGCTACCATCAAATGTTTGCCCTCATTAGACTCCACTCTGGAAGTGCTTTCACTGCAAGCTGCAGATTCCCTCCTAACAGCAAGCTTTAGGATAGGGTACTGAATTGTATCTTACTTTCGCCTCAAAATGCGATTTTGGCAAAGAGACTATCTCCCGCAGGGAAGCTGTTACCATCAAACGTTTGCCCTCATTAGACTCCCCTCTGGATGCGCTTTCACTGCAAGCTGCAGATTCCCTCCTAACAGCAAGCTTTAGGATAGGGTACTGAATTGTAACTTAACTGCGGCTAATAAGGCGATTTTGGCAAAGAGACTATCTCCCGCAGGAAAGCTGCTACCATCAAATGTTTGCCCTCATTAGACTCCCCTCTGGAAGCGCTTTCACTGCAAGCTGCAGATTCCCTCCTAACAGCAAGCTGTAGGAAAGTGTTCTGAATTGTAACTTACTTTCGCCTAATAATGCGATTTTGGCAAAGAGAATATCTCCAGCAGGGAAGCTGCTACCATCAAATGTTTGCCCTCATTAGACTCCCCTCTGGAAGCGCTTTCAATGCAAGCTGCAGATTCCCTCCTAACAGCAAGCTTTAGGATAAGGTACTGAATTGTAACTTACTTTCGCCTAATAATGCGATTTTGGCAAAGAGAGTATCTCCCGCAGGGAAGCTGCTACCATCAAATGTTTGCCCTCATTAGACTCCCCTCCGGAAGTGCTTTCACTGCAAGCTGCAGATTCCCTCCTAACAGCAAGCTTTAGGATAGGGTACTGAATTGTATCTTAACTGCGGCTAATAAGGCGATTATGGCAAAGAGAATATCTCCCGCAGGGAAGCTGCTACCATCAAATATTTGCCCTCATTAGACTCCCCTCTGGAAGCGCTTTCACTGCAAGCTGCAGATTCCCTCCTAACAGCAAGCTTTACGATAGGGTACTGAATTGTAACTTACTTTCGCCCAATAATGCAATTTTGGCAAAGACAGTATCTCCCGCAGGGAAGCTGCTACCATCAAATGTTTGCCCTCATTAGACTCCCCTCTGGAAGTGCTTTCACTGCAAGCTGCAGATTCCCTCCTAACAGCAAGCTTTAGGATAGGGTACTGAATTGTAACTTACTTTCGCCTAATAATGCGATTTTGGCAAAGAGAGTATCTCCCGCAGGGAAGCTGTTACCATCAAATGTTTGCCCTCATTAGACTCCCCTCTGGAAGCGCTTTCACTGCAAGCTGCAGATTCCCTCCTAACAGCAAGCTTTAGGATAGGGTACTGAATTGTAACTTACTTTCGCCTAATAATGCGATTTTGGCAAAGAGAGTATCTCCCGCAGGGAAGCTGCTACCATCAAATGTTTGCCCTCATTAGACTCCCCTCTGGAAGCGCTTTCACTGCAAGCTGCAGATTCCCTCCTAACAGCAAGCTTTAGGATAGGGTACTGAATTGTAACTTAACTGCGGCTAATAAGGCGATTATGGCAAAGAGAATATCTCCCGCAGGGAAGCTGCTACCATCAAATATTTGCCCTCATTAGACTCCCCTCTGGAAGCGCTTTCACTGCAAGCTGCAGATTCCCTCCTAACAGCAAGCTTTAGGAAAGTGTACTGAATTGTAACTTACTTTCGCCTAATAAGGCGATTTTGGCAAAGAGAGTATCTCCCGCAGGGAAGCTGCTACCATCAAATGTTTGCCCTCGTTAGACTCCCCTCTGGAAGCGCTTTCACTGCAAGCTGCAGATTCCCTCCTAACAGCAAGCTTTAGGATAGGGTACTGAATTGTAACTTAACTGCGGCTAATAAGGCGATTTTGGCAAAGAGAATATCTCCCGCAGGGAAGCTGTTACCATCAAATATTTGCCCTCATTAGACTCCCCTCTGGATGTGCTTTCACTGCAAGCTGCAGATTCCTTCCTAACAGCAAGCTTTAGGATAGGGTACTTAATTGTAACTTACTTTCGCGTAATAATTTGATTTTGGCAAGGAGAGTATCACCCGCAGGGAAGCTGCTAACATCAAATGTTTGCCCTCATTAGACTCCCCTCTGGAAGCACTTTGAATGCAAGCTGCAGATTCCCTCCTAACAGCAAGCTTTAGGATAAGGTACTGAATTGTAACTTACTTTCGCCTAATAATGCGATTTTGGCAAAGAGAGTATCTCCCGCAGGGAAGCTGCTACCATCAAATATTTGCCCTCATTAGACTCCCCTCTGGAAGCGCTTTCACTGCAAGCTGCAGATTCCCTCCTAACAGCAACCTTTAGGAAAGTGTACTGAATTGTAACTTACTTTCGCCTAATAAGGCGATTTTGGCAAAGAGAGTATCTCCCGCAGGGAAGCTGCTACCATCAAATGTTTGCCCTCGTTAGACTCCCCTCTGGAAGCGCTTTCACTGCAAGCTGCAGATTCCCTCCTAACAACAAGCTTTAGGATAGGGTACTGAATTGTAACTTACTTTCGCGTAATAATGTGATTTTTGCAAAGAGAGTATCACCCGCAGGGAAGCTGCTAACATCAAATGTTTGCCCTCATTAGACTCCCCTCTGGAAGCACTTTCACTGCAAGCTGCAGATTCCCTCCTAACAGCAAGCTGTAGGACAGTGTACTGAATTGTAACTTAACTGCGGCTAATAAGGCGATTTTGGCAAAGAGAGTATCTCCCGCAGGGAAGCTGCTACCATCAAATGTTTGCCCTCATTAGACTCCCCTCTGGAAGCGCTTTCACTGCAAGCTGCAGATTCCCTCCTAACAGCAAGCTTTAGGATAGGGTACTGAATTGTAACTTACTTTCGCCTAATAATGCGATTTTGGCAAAGAGAGTATCTCCCGCAGGGAAGCTGCTACCATCAAACGTTTGCCCTCATTAGACTCCCCTCTGGAAGCGCTTTCACTGCAAGCTGCAGATTCCCTCCTAACAGCAAGCTTTAGGATAGGGTACTGAATTATAACTTAACTGCGGCTAATAAGGAGAATATGGCAAAGAGAATATCTCACGCAGGGAAGCTGCTACCATCAAATATTTGCCCTCATTAGACTCCCCTCTGGAAGCGCTTTCACTGCAAGCTGCAGATTCCCTCCTAACAGCAAGCTTTAGGATAGGGTACTGAATTGTATCTTACTTTCGCCTAATAATGCGATT
Source organism: Phaenicophaeus curvirostris (assembly GCF_032191515.1). NCBI lineage: Eukaryota > Metazoa > Chordata > Aves > Cuculiformes > Cuculidae > Phaenicophaeus > Phaenicophaeus curvirostris. The sequence goes on from NW_027206818.1 coordinate 179,927, forward strand.
TTGGCAAAGAGAGTATCTCCTGCACGGAAGCTGCTACCATCAAATGTTTGCCCTCATTAGACTCCCCTCTGGAAGCGCATTCACTGCAAGCTGCAGATTCCCTCCTAACAGCAAGCTTTAGGATAGGGTACTGAATTGTAACTTACTTTCGCCTAATAATGCGATTTTGGCAAAGAGACTATCTCCCGCAGGGAAGCTGCTACCATCAAATGCTTGCCCTCATTAGACTCCCCTCTGGAAGCGTTTTCACTGCAAGCTGCAGATTCCCTCCTAACAGCAAGCTTTAGGATAGCGTACTGAATTGTAACTTACTTTCGCCTAATAATGCGATTTTGGCAAAGAGACTATCTCCCGCAGGGAAGCTGCTACCATCAAATGTTTGCCCTCATTAGACTCCCCTCTGGAAGCGCTTTCACTGCAAGCTGCAGATTCCCTCCTAACAGCAAGCTTTAGGATAGGGTACTGAATTGTAACTTAACTGCGGCTAATAAGGCGATTTTGGCAAAGAGAATATCTCCCGCAGGGAAGCTGCTACCATCAAATGTTTGCCCTCATTAGACTCCTCTCTGGAAGTGCTTTCACTGCAAGCTGCAGATTCCCTCCTAACAGCAAGCTTTAGGATAGGGTACTGAATTGTATCTTACTTTCGCCTCAAAATGCGATTTTGGCAAAGAGACTATCTCCCGCAGGGAAGCTGTTACCATCAAACGTTTGCCCTCATTAGACTCCCCTCTGGATGCGCTTTCACTGCAAGCTGCAGATTCCCTCCTAACAGCAAGCTTTAGGATAGGGTACTGAATTGTAACTTAACTGCGGCTAATAAGGCGATTTTGGCAAAGAGACTATCTCCCGCAGGAAAGCTGCTACCATCAAATGTTTGCCCTCATTAGACTCCCCTCTGGAAGCGCTTTCACTGCAAGCTGCAGATTCCCTCCTAACAGCAAGCTGTAGGAAAGTGTTCTGAATTGTAACTTACTTTCGCCTAATAATGCGATTTTGGCAAAGAGAATATCTCCAGCAGGGAAGCTGCTACCATCAAATGTTTGCCCTCGTTAGACTCCCATCTGGAAGCGCTTTCACTGCAAGCTGCAGATTCCCTCCTAACAGCAAGCTTTAGGATAGGGTACTGAATTGTAACTTAACTGCGGCTAATAAGGCGATTTTGACAAAAGGAGTATCTCCCGCAGGGAAGCTGCTACCATCAAATCTTTGCCCTCATTAGACTCCCCTCTGGAAGCGCTTTCACTGCAAGCTGCAGATTCCCTCCTAACAGCAAGCTTTAGGAAAGTGTACTGAATTGTAACTTACTTTCGCATAATAATGCGATTTTGGCAAAAAGAGTATCTCCCGCAGGGAAGCTGCTACCATCAAATGTTTGCCCTTATTAGACTCCCCTCTGGAAGCACTTTCACTGCAAGCTGCAGAATCCCTCCTAACAGCAAGCTTTAGGATAAGGTACTGAATTGTAACTTACTTTCGCCTAATAATGGGATTTTGGCAAAGAGAGTATCTCCCGCAGGGAAGCTGCTACCATCAAATGTTTGCCCTCATTAGACTCCCCTCTGCAAGTGCTTTCACTGCAAGCTGCAGATTCCCTCCTAACAGCAAGCTTTAGGATAGGGTACTGAATTGTATCTTAACTGCGGCTAATAAGGCGATTTTGGCAAAGAGAGTATCTCCCGCAGGGAAGCTGCTACCATCAAATGTTTGCCCTCATTAGACTCCCCTCTGGAAGCGCTTTCACTGCAAGCTGCAGATTCCCTCCTAACAGCAAGCTTTAGGATAGGGTACTGAATTGTAACTTACTTTCGCCTAATAATGCGATTTTGGCAAAGAGAGTATCTCCCGCAGGGAAGCTGCTACCATCAAATGTTTGCCCTCATTAGACTCCCCTCTGGAAGTGCTTTCACTGCAAGCTGCAGATTCCCTCCTAACAGCAAGCTTTAGGATAGGGTACTGAATTGTAACTTACTTTCGCCTAATAATGCGATTTTGGCAAAGAGAGTATCTCCCGCAGGGAAGCTGCTACCATCAAATGTTTGCCCTCATTAGACTCCCCTCTGGAAGCGCTTTCACTGCAAGCTGCAGATTCCCTCCTAACAGCAAGCTTTAGGATAGGGTACTGAATTGTAACTTACTTTCGCCTAATAATGCGATTTTGGCAAAGAGAGTATCTCCCGCAGGGAAGCTGCTACCATCAAATGTTTGCCCTCGTTAGACTCCCCTCTGGAAGCGCTTTCACTGCAAGCTGCAGATTCCCTCCTAACAGCAAGCTTTAGGATAGGGTACTGAATTGTAACTTAACTGCGGCTAATAAGGCGATTTTGGCAAAGAGAATATCTCCCGCAGGGAAGCTGCTACCATCTAATATTTGCCCTCATTAGACTCCCCTCTGGAAGCGCTTTCACTGCAAGCTGCAGATTCCCTCCTAACAGCAAGCTTTACGATAGGGTACTGAATTGTAACTTACTTTCGCCCAATAATGCAATTTTGGCAAAGAGAGTATCTCCCGCAGGGAAGCTGCTACCATCAAATGTTTGCCCTCATTAGACTCCCCTCTGGAAGTGCTTTCACTGCAAGCTGCAGATTCCCTCCTAACAGCAAGCTTTAGGATAGGGTACTGAATTGTAACTTACTTTCGCCTAATAATGCGATTTTGGCAAAGAGAGTATCTCCCGCAGGGAAGCTGTTACCATCAAATGTTTGCCCTCATTAGACTCCCCTCTGGAAGCGCTTTCACTGCAAGCTGCAGATTCCCTCCTAACAGCAAGCTTTAGGATAGGGTACTGAATTGTAACTTACTTTCGCCTAATAATGCGATTTTGGCAAAGAGAGTATCTCCCGCAGGGAAGCTGCTACCATCAAATGTTTGCCCTCATTAGACTCCCCTCTGGAAGCGCTTTCACTGCAAGCTGCAGATTCCCTCCTAACAGCAAGCTTTAGGATAGGGTACTGAATTGTAACTTAACTGCGGCTAATAAGGCGATTATGGCAAAGAGAATATCTCCCGCAGGGAAGCTGCTGCCATCAAATATTTGCCCTCATTAGACTCCCCTCTGGAAGCGCTTTCACTGCAAGCTGCAGATTCCCTCCTAACAGCAAGCTTTAGGAAAGGGTACTGAATTGTAACTTACTTTCGCCTAATAAGGCGATTTTGGCAAAGAGAGTATCTCCCGCAGGGAAGCTGCTACCATCAAATGTTTGCCCTCGTTAGACTCCCCTCTGGAAGCGCTTTCACTGCAAGCTGCAGATTCCCTCCTAACAGCAAGCTTTAGGATAGGGTACTGAATTGAAACTTACTTTCGCCTAATAATGGGATTTTGGCAAAGAGAGTGTCTCCCGCAGGGAAGCTGTTACCATCAAATGTTTGCCCTCATTAGACTCCCCTCTGGAAGCGCTTTCACTGCAAGCTGCAGATTCCCTCCTAACAGCAAGCTTTAGGATAGGGTACTGAATTGTAACTTAACTGCGGCTAATAAGGCGATTTATGCAAAGAGAATATCTCCCGCAGGGAAGCTGTTACCATCAAATATTTGCCCTCATTAGACTCCCCTCAGGATGTGCTTTCACTGCAAGCTGCAGATTCCTTCCTAACAGCAAGCTTTAGGATAGGGTACTGAATTGTAACTTACTTTCGCGTAATAATGTGATTTTGGCAAGGAGAGTATCACCCGCAGGGAAGCTGCTAACATCAAATGTTTGCCCTCATTAGACTCCCCTCTGGAAGCACTTTCAATGCAAGCTGCAGATTCCCTCCTAACAGCAAGCTTTAGGATAAGGTACTGAATTGTAACTTACTTTCGCCTAATAATGCGATTTTGGCAAAGAGAGTATCTCCCGCAGGGAAGCTGCTACCATCAAATATTTGCCCTCATTAGACTCCCCTCTGGAAGTGCTTTCACTGCAAGCTGCAGATTCCCTCCTAACAGCAAGCTTTAGGATAGGGTACTGAATTGTAACTTAACTGCAGCTAATAAGGCGATTTTGGCAAAGAGAGTATCTCCCGCAGGGAAGCTGCTACCATCAAATGTTTGCCCTCATTAGACTCCCCTCTGGAAGCGCTTTCACTGCAAGCTGCAGATTCCCTCCTAACAGCAACCTTTAGGATAGGGTACTGAATTGTAACTTACTTTCGCCTAATAATGCGATTTTGGCAAAGAGAGTATCTCCCGCAGGGAAGCTGCTACCATCAAATGTTTGCCCTCGTTAGACTCCCCTCTGGAAGCGCTTTCACTGCAAGCTGCAGATTCCCTCCTAACAGCAAGCTTTAGGAGAGGGTACTGAATTGTAACTTACTTTCGCCTAATAATGCGATTTTGGCAAAGAGAGTATCTCCCGCAGGGAAGCTGCTACCATCAAATGTTTGCCCTCATTAGACTCCCCTCTGGAAGCGCTTTCACTGCAAGCTGCAGATTCCCTCCTAACAGCAAGCTTTAGGATAGGGTACTGAATTGTAACTTACTTTCGCCTAATAATGCGATTTTGGCAAAGAGACTATCTCCCGCAGGGAAGCTGCTACCATCAAATGTTTGCCCTCATTAGACTCCCCTCTGGAAGCGCTTTCACTGCAAGCTGCAGATTCCCTCCTAACAGCAAGCTTTAGGATAGGGTACTGAATTGTAACTTACTTTCGCCTAATAATGCGATTTTGGCAAAGAGAATATCTCCCGCAGGGAAGCTGCTACCATCAAATGTTTGCCCTCATTAGACTCCTCTCTGGAAGTGCTTTCACTGCAAGCTGCAGATTCCCTCCTAACAGCAAGCTTTAGGATAGGGTACTGAATTGTAACTTACTTTCGCCTAATAATGCGATTTTGGCAAAGAGACTATCTCCCGCAGGGAAGCTGTTACCATCAAACGTTTGCCCTCATTAGACTCCCCTCTGGATGCGCTTTCACTGCAAGCTGCAGATTCCCTCCTAACAGCAAGCTTTAGGATAGGGTACTGAATTGTAACTTAACTGCGGCTAATAAGGCGATTTTGACAAAGAGACTATCTCCCGCAGGAAAGCTGCTACCATCAAATGTTTGCCCTCATTAGACTCCCCTCTGGAAGCGCTTTCACTGCAAGCTGCAGATTCCCTCCTAACAGCAAGCTTTAGGATAGGGTACTGAATTGTAACTTACTTTCGCCTAATAATGCGATTTTGGCAAAGAGAGTATCTCCCGCAGGGAAGCTGCTACCATCAAATGTTTGCCCTCATTAGACTCCCCTCTGGAAGTGCTTTCACTGCAAGCTGCAGATTCCCTCCTAACAGCAAGCTTTAGCATAGAGTACTGAATTGTAACTTACTTTCGCCTAATAATGCGATTTTGGCAAAGAGAGTATCTCCCGCAGGGAAGCTGCTACCATCAAATGTTTGCCCTCATTAGACTCCCCTCTGGAAGTGCTTTCACTGCAAGCTGCAGATTCCCTCCTAACAGCAAGCTTTAGGATAGGGTACTGAATTGTAACTTACTTTCGCCTAATAATGCGATTTTGGCAAAGAGAGTATCTCCCGCAGGGAAGCTGCTACCATCAAATGTTTGCCCTCGTTAGACTCCCCTCTGGAAGCGCTTTCACTGCAAGCTGCAGATTCCCTCCTAACAGCAAGCTTTAGGATAGGGTACAGAATTGTAACTTAACTGCGGCTAATAAGGCGATTATGGCAAAGAGAATATCTCCCGCAGGGAAGCTGCTACCATCAAATATTTGCCCTCATTAGACTCCCCTCTGGAAGCGCTTTCACTGCAAGCTGCAGATTCCCTCCTAACAGCAAGCTTTACGATAGGGTACTGAATTGTAACTTACTTTCGCCCAATAATGCAATTTTGGCAAAGAGAGTATCTCCCGCAGGGAAGCTGCTACCATCAAATGTTTGCCCTCATTAGACTCCCCTCTGGAAGTGCTTTCACTGCAAGCTGCAGATTCCCTCCTAACAGCAAGCTTTAGGATAGGGTACTGAATTGTAACTTACTTTCGCCTAATAATGCGATTTTGGCAAAGAGAGTATCTCCCGCAGGGAAGCTGCTACCATCAAATGTTTGCCCTCATTAGACTCCCCTCTGGAAGCGCTTTCACTGCAAGCTGCAGATTCCCTCCTAACAGCAAGCTTTAGGATAGGGTACTGAATTGTAACTTACTTTCGCCTAATAATGCGATTTTGGCAAAGAGAGTATCTCCCGCAGGGAAGCTGCTACCATCAAATGTTTGCCCTCATTAGACTCCCCTCTGGAAGCGCTTTCACTGCAAGCTGCAGATTCCCTCCTAACAGCAAGCTTTAGGATAGGGTACTGAATTGTAACTTAACTGCGGCTAATAAGGAGATTATGGCAAAGAGAATATCTCCCGCAGGGAAGCTGCTGCCATCAAATATTTGCCCTCATTAGACTCCCCTCTGGAAGCGCTTTCACTGCAAGCTGCAGATTCCCTCCTAACAGCAAGCTTTAGGAAAGTGTACTGAATTGTAACTTACTTTCGCCTAATAAGGCGATTTTGGCAAAGAGAGTATCTCCCGCAGGGAAGCTGCTACCATCAAATGTTTGCCCTCGTTAGACTCCCCTCTGGAAGCGCTTTCACTGCAAGCTGCAGATTCCCTCCTAACAGCAAGCTTTAGGATAGGGTACTGAATTGTAACTTACTTTCGCCTAATAATGGGATTTTGGCAAAGAGAGTGTCTCCCGCAGGGAAGCTGTTACCATCAAATGTTTGCCCTCGTTAGACTCCCCTCTGGAAGCGCTTTCACTGCAAGCTGCAGATTCCCTCCTAACAGCAAGCTTTAGGATAGGGTACTGAATTGTAACTTAACTGCGGCTAATAAGGCGATTTTGGCAAAGAGAATATCTCCCGCAGGGAAGCTGTTACCATCAAATATTTGCCCTCATTAGACTCCCCTCAGGATGTGCTTTCACTGCAAGCTGCAGATTCCTTCCTAACAGCAAGCTTTAGGATAGGGTACTGAATTGTAACTTACTTTCGCGTAATAATGTGATTTTGGCAAGGAGAGTATCACCCGCAGGGAAGCTGCTAACATCAAATGTTTGCCCTCATTAGACTCCCCTCTGGAAGCACTTTCACTGCAAGCTGCAGATTCCCTCCTATCAGCAAGCTGTAGGACAGTGTACTGAATTGTAACTTAACTGCGGCTAATAAGGCGATTTTGGCAAAGAGAATATCTCCCGCAGGGAAGCTGCTACCATCAAATGTTTGCCCTCATTAGACTCCCCTCTGGAAGCACTTTCAATGCAAGCTGCAGATTCCCTCCTAACAGCAAGCTTTAGGATAAGGTACTGAATTGTAACTTACTTTCGCCTAATAATGCGATTTTGGCAAAGAGAGTATCTCCCGCAGGGAAGCTGCTACCATCAAATATTTGCCCTCATTAGACTCCCCTCTGGAAGTGCTTTCACTGCAAGCTGCAGATTCCCTCCTAACAGCAAGCTTTCGGATAGGGTACTGAATTGTAACTTAACTGCGGCTAATAAGGCGATTTTGGCAAAGAGACTATCTCCCGCAGGGAAGCTGCTACCATCAAATGTTTGCCCTCATTAGACTCCCCTCTGGAAGCGCTTTCACTGCAAGCTGCAGATTCCCTCCTAACAGCAACCTTTAGGATAGGGTACTGAATTGTAACTTACTTTCGCCTAATAATGCGATTTTGGCAAAGAGAGTATCTCCCTCAGGGAAGCTGCTACCATCAAATGTTTGCCCTCATTAGACTCCCCTCTGGAAGCGCTTTCACTGCAAGCTGCAGATTCCCTCCTAACAGCAAGCTTTAGGATAGGGTACTGAATTGTAACTTACTTTCGCCTAATAATGCGATTTTGGCAAAGAGAGTATCTCCCGCAGGGAAGCTGTTACCATCAAATGTTTGCCCTCATTAGACTCCCCTCTGGAAGCGCTTTCACTGCAAGCTGCAGATTCCCTCCTAACAGCAAGCTTTAGGATAGGGTACTGAATTGTGACTTACTTTCGCCTAATAATGCGATTTTGGCAAAGAGAGTATCTCCCGCAGGGAAGCTGCTACCATCAAATGTTTGCCCTCATTAGACTCCCCTCTGGAAGCGCTTTCACTGCAAGCTGCAGATTCCCTCCTAACAGCAAGCTTTAGGAAAGTGTACTGAATTGTAACTTACTTTCGCCTAATAATGCGATTTTGGCAAAGAGAGTATCTCCCGCAGGGAAGCTGCTACCATCAAATATTTGCCCTCATTAGACTCCCCTCTGGAAGCGCTTTCACTGCAAGCTGCAGATTCCCTCCTAACAGCAAGCTTTAGGAAAGTGTACTGAATTGTAACTTACTTTCGCCTAATAATGCGATTTTGGAAAAGAGAGTATCTCCCGCAGGGAAGCTGCTACCATCAAATGTTTGCCCTCGTTAGACTCCCCTCTGGAAGCGCTTTCACTGCAAGCTTCAGATTCCCTCCTAACAGCAAGCTTTAGGATAGGGTACTGAATTGTAACTTACTTTCGCGTAATAATGTGATTTTTGCAAAGAGAGTATCTCCCGCAGGGAAGCTGCTAACATCAAATGTTTGCCCTCATTAGACTCCCCTCTGGAAGCACTTTCACTGCAAGCTGCAGATTCCCTCCTAACAGCAAGCTTTAGGATAGGGTACTGAATTGTAACTTAACTGCGGCTAATAAGGCGATTTTGGCAAAGAGAGTATCTCCCGCAGGGAAGCTGCTACCATCAAATGTTTGCCCTCATTAGACTCCCCTCTGGAAGTGCTTTCACTGCAAGCTGCAGATTCCCTCCTAACAGCAAGCTTTAGGATAGGGTACTGAATTGTAACTTAACTGCGGCTAATAAGGCGATTTTGGCAAAGAGAGTATCTCCCGCAGGGAAGCTGCTACCATCAAATGTTTGCCCTCGTTAGACTCCCATCTGGAAGCGCTTTCACTGCAAGCTGCAGATTCCCTCCTAACAGCAAGCTTTAGGATAGGGTACTGAATTGTAACTTACTTTCGCCTAATAATGCGATTATAGCAAAGAGAGTATCTCCCGCAGGGAAGCTGCTACCATCAAATCTTTGCCCTCATTAGACTCCCCTCTGGAAGCGCTTTCACTGCAAGCTGCAGATTCCCTCCTAACAGCAAGCTTTAGGAGAGGGTACTGAATTGTAACTTACTTTCGCCTAATAATGCGATTTTGGCAAAGAGAGTATCTCCCGCAGGGAAGCTGCTACCATCAAATGTTTGCCCTCATTAGACTCCCCTCTGGAAGCGCTTTCACTGCAAGCTGCAGATTCCCTCCTAACAGCAAGCTTTAGGATAGGGTACTGAATTGTAACTTACTTTCGCCTAATAATGCGATTTTGGCAAAGAGACTATCTCCCGCAGGGAAGCTGCTACCATCAAATGTTTGCCCTCATTAGACTCCCCTCTGGAAGCGCTTTCACTGCAAGCTGCAGATTCCCTCCTAACAGCAAGCTTTAGGATAGCGTACTGAATTGTAACTTACTTTCGCCTAATAATGCGATTTTGGCAAAGAGACTATCTCCCGCAGGGAAGCTGCTACCATCAAATGTTTGCCCTCATTAGACTCCCCTCTGGAAGCGCTTTCACTGCAAGCTGCAGATTCCCTCCTAACAGCAAGCTTTAGGATAGGGTACTGAATTGTAACTTACTTTCGCCTAATAATGCGATTTTGGCAAAGAGAATATCTCCCGCAGGGAAGCTGCTACCATCAAATGTTTGCCCTCATTAGACTCCTCTCTGGAAGTGCTTTCACTGCAAGCTGCAGATTCCCTCCTAACAGCAAGCTTTAGGATAGGGTACTGAATTGTATCTTACTTTCGCCTCAAAATGCGATTTTGGCAAAGAGAGTATCTCCCGCAGGGAAGCTGCTACCATCAAATGTTTGCCCTCATTAGACTCCCCTCTGGAAGCGCTTTCATTGCAAGCTGCAGATTCCCTCCTAACAGCAAGCTTTAGGATAGGGTACTGAATTGTAACTTAACTGCGGCTAATAAGGAGAATATGGCAAAGAGAATATCTAAAGCAGGGAAGATGCTACCATCAAATATTTGCCCTCATTAGACTCCCCTCTGGAAGCGCTTTCACTGCAAGCTGCAGATTCCCTCCTAACAGCAAGCTTTAGGATAGGGTACTGAATTGTAACTTACTTTCGCCTAATAATGCGATTTTGGCAAAGAGAGTATCTCCCGCAGGGAAGCTTCTACCATCAAATGTTTGCCCTCATTAGACTCCCCTCTGGAAGCGCTTTCACTGCAAGCTGCAGATTCCCTCCTAACAGCAAGCTTTAGGATAGTGTACTGAATTGTATCTTACTTTCGCCTAATAAAGCGATTTTGGCAAAGAGAGTATCTCCCGCAGGGAAGCTGCTACCATCAAATGTTTGCCCTCATTAGACTCCCCTCTGGAAGCGCTTTCACTGCAAGCTGCAGATTCCCTCCTAACAGCAAGCTTTAGGATAGGGTACTGAATTGTAACTTACTTTCGCCTAATAATGCGATTTTGGCAAAGAGACTATCTCCCGCAGGGAAGCTGTTACCATCAAACGTTTGCCCTCATTAGACTCCCCTCTGGAAGCGCTTTCACTGCAAGCTGCAGATTCCCTCCTAACAGCAAGCTTTAGGATAGGGTACTGAATTGTAACTTACTTTCGCCTAATAAGGCGATTTTGGCAAAGAGAGTATCTCCCGCAGGGAAGCTGCTACCATCAAATGTTTGCCCTCATTAGACTCCCCTCTGGAAGCGCTTTCACTGCAAGCTGCAGATTCCCTCCTAACAGCAAGCTTTAGGATAGGGTACTGAATTGTAACTTAACTGCGGCTAATAAGGAGAATATGGCAAAGAGAATATCTCCCGCAGGGAAGCTGCTACCATCAAATGTTTGCCCTCATTAGACTCCCCTCTGGAAGTGCTTTCACTGCAAGCTGCAGATTCCCTCCTAACAGCAAGCTTTAGGATAGGGTACTGAATTGTAACTTACTTTCGCCTAATAATGCGATTTTGGCAAAGAGAGTATCTCCCGCAGGGAAGCTGCTACCATCAAATGTTTGCCCTCATTAGACTCCCCTCTGGAAGCGCTTTCACTGCAAGCTGCAGATTCCCTCCTAACAGCAAGCTTTAGGATAGGGTACTGAATTGTAACTTCACTGCGGCTAATAAGCCGATTTTGGCAAAGAGACTATCTCCCGCAGGGAAGCTGCTACCATCAAATGTTTGCTCTCATTAGACTCCCCTCTGGAAGCGCTTTCACTGCAAGCTGCAGATTCCCTCCTAACAGCAAGCTTTAGGATAGGGTACTGAATTGTAACTTACTTTCGCCTAATAATGCGATTTTGGCAAAGAGACTATCTCCGGCAGGGAAGCTGCTACCATCAAATGTTTGCCCTCATTAGACTCCCCTCTGGAAGCGCTTTCACTGCAAGCTGCAGATTCCCTCCTAACAGCAAGCTTTAGGATAGGGTACTGAATTGTAACTTAACTGCGGCTAATAAGGCGATTATTGCAAAGAGAATATCTCCCGCAGGGAAGCTGCTACCATCAAATATTTGCCCTCATTAGACTCCCCTCTGGAAGCGCTTTCACTGCAAGCTGCAGATTCCCTCCTAACAGCAAGCTTTAGGAAAGTGTACTGAATTGTAACTTACTTTCGCCTAATAAGGCGATTTTGGCAAAGAGAGTATCTCCCGCAGGGAAGCTGCTACCATCAAATGTTTGCCCTCGTTAGACTCCCCTCTGGAAGCGCTTTCACTGCAAGCTGCAGATTCCCTCCTAACAGCAAGCTTTAGGATAGGGTACTGAATTGTAACTTAACTGCGGATAATAAGGCGATTTTGGCAAAGAGAATATCTCCCGCAGGGAAGCTGCTACCATCAAATGTTTGCCCTCATTAGACTCCTCTCTGGAAGTGCTTTCACTGCAAGCTGCAGATTCCCTCCTAACAGCAAGCTTTAGGATAGGGTACTGAATTGTAACTTACTTTCGCCTAATAATGCGATTTTGGCAAAGAGACTATCTCCCGCAGGGAAGCTGTTACCATCAAACGTTTGCCCTCATTAGACTCCCCTCTGGATGCGCTTTCACTGCAAGCTGCAGATTCCCTCCTAACAGCAAGCTTTAGGATAGGGTACTGAATTGTAACTTAACTGCGGCTAATAATGCGATTTTGGCAAAGAGACTATCTCCCGCAGGAAAGCTGCTACCATCAAATGTTTGCCCTCATTAGACTCCCCTCTGGAAGCGCTTTCACTGCAAGCTGCAGATTCCCTCCTAACAGCAAGCTGTAGGAAAGTGTACTGAATTGTAACTTACTTTCGCCTAATAATGCGATTTTGGCAAAGAGAATATCTCCCGCAGGGAAGCTGCTACCATCAAATGTTTGCCCTCATTAGACTCCCCTCTGGAAGCGCTTTCACTGCAAGCTGCAGATTCCCTCCTAACAGCAAGCTTTAGGATAAGGTACTGAATTGTAACTTACTTTCGCCTAATAATGCGATTTTGGCAAAGAGAGTATCTCCCGCAGGGAAGCTGCTACCATCAAATGTTTGCCCTCATTAGACTCCCCTCTGGAAGTGCTTTCACTGCAAGCTGCAGATTCCCTCCTAACAGCAAGCTTTAGGATAGGGTACTGAATTGTAACTTAACTGCGGCTAATAAGGCGATTTTGGCAAAGAGAGTATCTCCCGCAGGGAAGCTGCTACCATCAAATGTTTGCCCTCGTTAGACTCCCATCTGGAAGCGCTTTCACTGCAAGCTGCAGATTCCCTCCTAACAGCAAGCTTTAGGATAGGGTACTGAATTGTAACTTACTTTCGCCTAATAATGCGATTATAGCAAAGAGAGTATCTCCCGCAGGGAAGCTGCTACCATCAAATGTTTGCCCTCATTAGACTCCCCTCTGGAAGCGCTTTCACTGCAAGCTGCAGATTCCCTCCTAACAGCAAGCTTTAGGAGAGGGTACTGAATTGTAACTTACTTTCGCCTAATAATGCGATTTTGGCAAAGAGACTATCTCCCGCAGGGAAGCTGTTATCATCAAACGTTTGCCCTCATTAGACTCCCCTCTGGAAGCGCTTTCACTGCAAGCTGCAGATTCCCTCCTAACAGCAACCTTTAGGATAGGGTACTGAATTGTAACTTAACTGCGGCTAATAAGGCGATTTTGGCAAAGAGACTATCTCCCGCAGGGAAGCTGCTACCATCAAATGTTTGCCCTCATTAGACTCCCCTCTGGAAGCGCTTTCACTGCAAGCTGCAGATTCCCTCCTAACAGCAAGCTTTAGGATAGGGTACTGAATTGTAACTTACTTTCGCATAATAATGCGATTTTGGCAAAGAGAGTATCTCCCACAGGGAAGCTGCTACCATCAAATGTTTGCCCTCATTACACTCCCCTCTGGAAGCGCTTTCACTGCAAGCTGCAGAATCCCTCCTAACAGCAAGCTTTAGGATAAGGTACTGAATTGTAACTTACTTTCGCCTAATAATGGGATTTTGGCAAAGAGAGTATCTCCCGCAGGGAAGCTGCTACCATCAAATGTTTGCCCTCATTAGACTCCCCTCTGGAAGTGCTTTCACTGCAAGCTGCAGATTCCCTCCTAACAGCAAGCTTTAGGATAGGGTACTGAATTGTATCTTAACTGCGGCTAATAAGGCGATTTTGGCAAAGAGAGTATCTCCCGCAGGGAAGCTGCTACCATCAAATGTTTGCCCTCATTAGACTCCCCTCTGGAAGCGCTTTCACTGCAAGCTGCAGATTCCCTCCTAACAGCAAGCTTTAGGATAGGGTACTGAATTGTAACTTACTTTCGCCTAATAATGCGATTTTGGCAAAGAGAGTATCTCCTGCAGGGAAGCTGCTACCATCAAATGTTTGCCCTCATTAGACTCCCCTCTGGAAGTGCTTTCACTGCAAGCTGCAGATTCCCTCCTAACAGCAAGCTTTAGGAAAGTGTACTGAATTGTAACTTACTTTCGCCTAATAATGCGATTTTGGCAAAGAGAGTATCTCCCGCAGGGAAGCTGCTACCATCAAATGTTTGCCCTCATTAGACTCCCCTCTGGAAGCGCTTTCACTGCAAGCTGCAGATTCCCTCCTAACAGCAAGCTTTAGGATAGGGTACTGAATTGTAACTTACTTTCGCCTAATAATGCGATTTTGGCAAAGAGAGTATCTCCCGCAGGGAAGCTGCTACCATCAAATGTTTGCCCTCGTTAGACTCCCCTCTGGAAGCGCTTTCACTGCAAGCTGCAGATTCCCTCCTAACAGCAAGCTTTAGGATAGGGTACTGAATTGTAACTTAACTGCAGCTAATAAGGCGATTATGGCAAAGAGAATATCTCCCGCAGGGAAGCTGCTACCATCAAATATTTGCCCTCATTAGACTCCCCTCTGGAAGCGCTTTCACTGCAAGCTGCAGATTCCCTCCTAACAGCAAGCTTTACGATAGGGTACTGAATTGTAACTTACTTTCGCCCAATAATGCAATTATGGCAAAGAGAATATCTCCCGCAGGGAAGCTGCTACCATCAAATGTTTGCCCTCATTAGACTCCCCTCTGGAAGCGCTTTCACTGCAAGCTGCAGATTCCCTCCTAACAGCAAGCTTTAGGATAGGGTACTGAATTGTAACTTACTTTCGCCTAATAATGCGATTTTGGCAAAGAGAGTATCTCCCGCAGGGAAGCTGTTACCATCAAATGTTTGCCCTCATTAGACTCCCCTCTGGAAGCACTTTCACTGCAAGCTGCAGATTCCCTCCTAACAGCAAGCTTTAGGATAGGGTACTGAATTGTAACTTACTTTCGCCTAATAATGCGATTTTGGCAAAGAGAGTATCTCCCGCAGGGAAGCTGCTACCATCAAATGTTTGCCCTCATTAGACTCCCCTCTGGAAGCGCTTTCACTGCAAGCTGCAGATTCCCTCCTAACAGCAAGCTTTAGGATAGGGTACTGAATTGTAACTTAACTGCGGCTAATAAGGCGATTATGGCAAAGAGAATATCTCCCGCAGGGAAGCTGCTACCATCAAATATTTGCCCTCATTAGACTCCCCTCTGGAAGCGCTTTCACTGCAAGCTGCAGATTCCCTCCTAACAGCAAGCTTTAGGAAAGTGTACTGAATTCTAACTTACTTTCGCCTAATAAGGCGATTTTGGCAAAGAGAGTATCTCCCGCAGGGAAGCTGCTACCATCAAATGTTTGCCCTCGTTAGACTCCCCTCTGGAAGCGCTTTCACTGCAAGCTGCAGATTCCCTCCTAACAGCAAGCTTTAGGATAGGGTACTGAATTGTAACTTACTTTCGCCTAATAATGGGATTTTGGCAAAGAGAGTGTCTCCCGCAGGGAAGCTGTTACCATCAAATGTTTGCCCTCGTTAGACTCCCCTCTGGAAGCGCTTTCACTGCAAGCTGCAGATTCCCTCCTAACAGCAAGCTTTAGGATAGGGTACTGAATTGTAACTTAACTGCGGCTAATAAGGCGATTTTGGCAAAGAGAATATCTCCCGCAGGGAAGCTGTTACCATCAAATATTTGCCCTCATTAGACTCCCCTCTGGAAGCGCTTTCACTGCAAGCTGCAGATTCCTTCCTAACAGCAAGCTTTAGGATAGGGTACTGAATTGTAACTTACTTTCGCGTAATAATGGATTTTTGCAAAGAGAGTATCACCCGCAGGGAAGCTGCTAACATCAAATGTTTGCCCTCATTAGACTCCCCTCTGGAAGCACTTTCACTGCAAGCTGCAGATTCCCTCCTAACAGCAAGCTTTAGGATAGGGTACTGAATTGTAACTTCACTGCGGCTAATAAGCCGATTTTGGCAAAGAGACTATCTCCCGCAGGGAAGCTGCTACCATCAAATGTTTGCCCTCATTAGACTCCCCTCTGGAAGCGCTTTCACTGCAAGCTGCAGATTCCCTCCTAACAGCAAGCTTTAGGATAGGGTACTGAATTGTAACTTACTTTCGCCTAATAATGCGATTTTGGCAAAGAGAGTATCTCCCGCAGGGAAGCTGCTACCATCAAATGTTTGCCCTCGTTAGACTCCCATCTGGAAGCGCTTTCACTGCAAGCTGCATATTCCCTCCTAACAGCAAGCTTTAGGATAGGGTACTGAATTGTAACTTACTTTCGCCTAATAATGCGATTATAGCAAAGAGAGTATCTCCCGCAGGGAAGCTGCTACCATCAAATCTTTGCCCTCATTAGACTTCCCTCTGGAAGCGCTTTCACTGCAAGCTGCAGATTCCCTCCTAACAGCAAGCTTTAGGAGAGGGTACTGAATTGTAACTTACTTTCGCCTAATAATGAGATTTTGGCAAAGAGAGTATCTCCCGCAGGGAAGCTGCTACCATCAAATGTTTGCCCTCATTAGACTCCCCTCTGGAAGCGCTTTCACTGCAAGCTGCAGATTCCCTCCTAACAGCAAGCTTTAGGATAGGGTACTGAATTGTAACTTACTTTCGCCTAATAATGCGATTTTGGCAAAGAGACTATCTCCCGCAGGGAAGCTGCTACCATCAAATGTTTGCCCTCATTAGACTCCCCTCTGGAAGCGCTTTCACTGCAAGCTGCAGATTCCCTCCTAACAGCAAGCTTTAGGATAGGGTACTGAATTGTAACTTACTTTCGCCTAATAATGCGATTTTGGCAAAGAGAATATCTCCCGCAGGGAAGCTGCTACCATCAAATGTTTGCCCTCATTAGACTCCTCTCTGGAAGTGCTTTCACTGCAAGCTGCAGATTCCCTCCTAACAGCAAGCTTTAGGATAGGGTACTGAATTGTAACTTACTTTCGCCTAATAATGCGATTTTGGCAAAGAGAGTATCTCCCGCAGGGAAGCTGTTACCATCAAACGTTTGCCCTCATTAGACTCCCCTCTGGAAGCGCTTTCACTGCAAGCTGCAGATTCCCTCCTAACAGCAAGCTTTAGGATAGGGTACTGAATTGTAACTTACTTTCGCCTAATAATGCGATTTTGGCAAAGAGAGTATCTCCCGCAGGGAAGCTGCTACCATCAAATGTTTCCCCTCATTAGACTCCCCTCTGGAAGCGCTTTCACTGCAAGCTGCAGATTCCCTCCTAACAGCAAGCTTTAGGATAGGGTACTGAATTGTAACTTACTTTCGCCTAATAATGCGATTTTGGCAAAGAGACTATCTCCCGCAGGGAAGCTGCTACCATCAAATGCTTGCCCTCATTAGACTCCCCTCTGGAAGCGCTTTCACTGCAAGCTGCAGATTCCCTCCTAACAGCAAGCTTTAGGATAGCATACTGAATTGTAACTTACTTTCGCCTAATAATGCGATTTTGGCAAAGAGACTATCTCCCGCAGGGAAGCTGCTACCATCAAATGTTTGCCCTCGTTAGACTCCCCTCTGGAAGCGCTTTCACTGCAAGCTGCAGATTCCCTCCTAACAGCAAGATTTAGGATAGGGTACTGAATTGTAACTTAACTGCGGCTAATAAGGCGATTTTGGCAAAGAGACTATCTCCCGCAGGGAAGCTGCTACCATCAAATGTTTGCCCTCATTAGACTCCTCTCTGGAAGTGCTTTCACTGCAAGCTGCAGATTCCCTCCTAACAGCAAGCTTTAGGATAGGGTACTGAATTGTAACTTAACTGCGGCTAATAAGGCGATTTTGGCAAAGAGAGTATCTCCCGCAGGGAAGCTGCTACCATCAAATGTTTGCCCTCGTTAGACTCCCATCTGGAAGCGCTTTCACTGCAAGCTGCAGATTCCCTCCTAACAGCAAGCTTTAGGATAGGGTACTGAATTGTAACTTACTTTCGCCTAATAATGCGATTATAGCAAAGAGAGTATCTCCCGCAGGGAAGCTGCTACCATCAAATCTTTGTCCTCATTAGACTCCCCTCTGGAAGCGCTTTCACTGCAAGCTGCAGATTCCCTCCTAACAGCAAGATTTAGGAGAGGGTACTGAATTGTAACTTACTTTCGCCTAATAATGCGATTTTGGCAAAGAGACTATCTCCCGCAGGGAAGCTGTTATCATCAAACGTTTGCCCTCATTAGACTCCCCTCTGGAAGCGCTTTCACTGCAAGCTGCAGATTCCCTCCTAACAGCAACCTTTAGGATAGGGTACTGAATTGTAACTTAACTGCGGCTAATAAGGCGATTTTGGCAAAGAGACTATCTCCCGCAGGGAAGCTGCTACCATCAAATGTTTGCCCTCATTAGACTCCCCTCTGGAAGCGCTTTCACTGCAAGCTGCAGATTCCCTCCTAACAGCAAGCTTTAGGATAGGGTACTGAATTGTATCTTACTTTCGCCTAATAATGCGATTTTGGCAAAGAGAGTATCTCCCGCAGGGAAGCTGCTACCATCAAATGTTTGCCCTCATTAGACTCCCCTCTGGAAGCGGTTTCACTGCAAGCTGCAGATTCCCTCCTAACAGCAAGCTTTAGGATAGGGTACTGAATTGTAACTTACTTTCGCCTAATAATGCGATTTTGGCAAAAGGAGTATCTCCCGCAGGGAAGCTGCTACCATCAAATGTTTGCCCTCATTAGACTCCCCTCTGGAAGCGCTTTCACTGCAAGCTGCAGATTCCCTCCTAACAGCAAGCTTTAGGATAGGGTACTGAATTGTAACTTCACTGCGGCTAATAAGGCGATTATGGCAAAGAGAATATCTCCCGCAGGGAAGCTGCTACCATCAAATCTTTGCCCTCATTAGACTCCCCTCTGGAAGCGCTTTCACTGCAAGCTGCAGATTCCCTCCTAACAGGAAGCTTTAGGAAAGTGTACTGAATTGTAACTTACTTTCGCATAATAATGCGATTTTGGCAAAGAGAGTATCTCCCACAGGGAAGCTGCTACCATCAAATGTTTCCCCTCATTAGACTCCCCTCTGGAAGCGCTTTCACTGCAAGCTGCAGAATCCCTCCTAACAGCAAGCTTTAGGATAAGGTACTGAATTGTAACTTACTTTCGCCTAATAATGCGATTTTGGCAAAGAGAGTATCTCCCGCAGGGAAGCTGCTACCATCAAATGTTTGCCCTCATTAGACTCCCCTCTGGAAGTGCTTTCACTGCAAGCTGCAGATTCCCTCCTAACAGCAAGCTTTAGGATAGGGTACTGAATTGTAACTTAACTGCGGCTAATAAGGCGATTTTGGCAAAGAGAGTATCTCCCGCAGGGAAGCTGCTACCATCAAATGTTTGCCCTCATTAGACTCCCCTCTGGAAGCGCTTTCACTGCAAGCTGCAGATTCCCTCCTAACAGCAAGCTTTAGGATAGGGTACTGAATTGTAACTTACTTTCGCCTAATAATGCGATTTTGGCAAAGAGAGTATCTCCCGCAGGGAAGCTGCTACCATCAAATGTTTGCCCTCATTAGACTCCCCTCTGGAAGTGCTTTCACTGCAAGCTGCAGATTCCCTCCTAACAGCAAGCTTTAGGAAAGTGTACTGAATTGTAACTTACTTTCGCCTAATAATGCGATTTTGGCAAAGAGAGTATCTCCCGCAGGGAAGCTGCTACCATCAAATGTTTGCCCTCATTAGACTCCCCTCTGGAAGCGCTTTCACTGCAAGCTGCAGATTCCCTCCTAACAGCAACCTTTAGGATAGGGTACTGAATTGTAACTTAACTGCGGCTAATAAGGCGATTTTGGCAAAGAGACTATCTCCCGCAGGGAAGCTGCTACCATCAAATGTTTGCCCTCATTAGACTCCCCTCTGGAAGCGCTTTCACTGCAAGCTGCAGATTCCCTCCTAACAGCAAGCTTTAGGATAGGGTACTGAATTGTATCTTACTTTCGCCTAATAATGCGATTTTGGCAAAGAGACTATCTCCCGCAGGGAAGCTGCTACCATCAAATGTTTGCCCTCGTTAGACTCCCCTCTGGAAGCGCTTTCACTGCAAGCTGCAGATTCCCTCCTAACAGCAAGATTTAGGATAGGGTACTGAATTGTAACTTAACTGCGGCTAATAAGGCGATTTTGGCAAAGAGAATATCTCCCGCAGGGAAGCTGCTACCATCAAATGTTTGCCCTCATTAGACTCCTCTCTGGAAGTGCTTTCACTGCAAGCTGCAGATTCCCTCCTAACAGCAAGCTTTAGGATAGGGTACTGAATTGTAACTTAACTGCGGCTAATAAGGCGATTTTGGCAAAGAGAGTATCTCCCGCAGGGAAGCTGCTACCATCAAATGTTTGCCCTCGTTAGACTCCCATCTGGAAGCGCTTTCACTGCAAGCTGCAGATTCCCTCCTAACAGCAAGCTTTAGGATAGGGTACTGAATTGTAACTTACTTTCGCCTAATAATGCGATTATAGCAAAGAGAGTATCTCCCGCAGGGAAGCTGCTACCATCAAATCTTTGCCCTCATTAGACTCCCCTCTGGAAGCGCTTTCACTGCAAGCTGCAGATTCCCTCCTAACAGCAAGCTTTAGGAGAGGGTACTGAATTGTAACTTACTTTCGCCTAATAATGCGATTATGGCAAAGAGACTATCTCCCGCAGGGAAGCTGTTATCATCAAACGTTTGCCCTCATTAGACTCCCCTCTGGAAGCGCTTTCACTGCAAGCTGCAGATTCCCTCCTAACAGCAACCTTTAGGATAGGGTACTGAATTGTAACTTAACTGCGGCTAATAAGGCGATTTTGGCAAAGAGACTATCTCGCGCAGGGAAGCTGCTACCATCAAATGTTTGCCCTCATTAGACTCCCCTCTGGAAGCGCTTTCACTGCAAGCTGCAGATTCCCTCCTAACAGCAAGCTTTAGGATAGGGTACTGAATTGTATCTTACTTTCGCCTAATAATGCGATTTTGGCAAAGAGAGTATCTCCCGCAGGGAAGCTGCTACCATCAAATGTTTGCCCTCATTAGACTCCCCTCTGGAAGCGGTTTCACTGCAAGCTGCAGATTCCCTCCTAACAGCAAGCTTTAGGATAGGGTACTGAATTGTAACTTACTTTCGCCTAATAATGCGATTTTGGCAAAAGGAGTATCTCCCGCAGGGAAGCTGCTACCATCAAATGTTTGCCCTCATTAGACTCCCCTCTGGAAGCGCTTTCACTGCAAGCTGCAGATTCCCTCCTAACAGCAAGCTTTAGGATAGGGTACTGAATTGTAACTTCACTGCGGCTAATAAGGCGATTATGGCAAAGAGAATATCTCCCGCAGGGAAGCTGCTACCATCAAATCTTTGCCCTCATTAGACTCCCCTCTGGAAGCGCTTTCACTGCAAGCTGCAGAATCCCTCCTAACAGCAAGCTTTAGGATAAGGTACTGAATTGTAACTTACTTTCGCCTAATAATGCGATTTTGGCAAAGAGAGTATCTCCGGCAGGGAAGCTGCTACCATCAAATGTTTGCCCTCATTAGACTCCCCTCTGGAAGTGCTTTCACTGCAAGCTGCAGATTCCCTCCTAACAGCAAGCTTTAGGATAGGGTACTGAATTGTATCTTAACTGCGGCTAATAAGGCGATTTTGGCAAAGAGAGTATCTCCCGCAGGGAAGCTGCTACCATCAAATGTTTGCCCTCATTAGACTCCCCTCTGGAAGCGCTTTCACTGCAAGCTGCAGATTCCCTCCTAACAGCAAGCTTTAGGATAGGGTACTGAATTGTAACTTACTTTCGCCTAATAATGCGATTTTGGCAAAGAGAGTATCTCCCGCAGGGAAGCTGCTACCATCAAATGTTTGCCCTCGTTAGACTCCCCTCTGGAAGCGCTTTCACTGCAAGCTGCAGATTCCCTCCTAACAGCAACCTTTAGGATAGGGTACTGAATTGTAACTTAACTGCGGCTAATAAGGCGATTTTGGCAAAGAGACTATCTCCCGCAGGGAAGCTGCTACCATCAAATGTTTGCCCTCATTAGACTCCCCTCTGGAAGCGCTTTCACTGCAAGCTGCAGATTCCCTCCTAACAGCAAGCTTTAGGATAGGGTACTGAATTGTATCTTACTTTCGCCTAATAATGCGATTTTGGCAAAGAGAGTATCTCCCGCAGGGAAGCTGCTACCATCAAATGTTTGCCCTCATTAGACTCCCCTCTGGAAGCGGTTTCACTGCAAGCTGCAGATTCCCTCCTAACAGCAAGCTTTAGGATAGGGTACTGAATTGTAACTTACTTTCGCCTAATAATGCGATTTTGGCAAAAGGAGTATCTCCCGCAGGGAAGCTGCTACCATCAAATGTTTGCCCTCATTAGACTCCCCTCTGGAAGCGCTTTCACTGCAAGCTGCAGATTCCCTCCTAACAGCAAGCTTTACGATAGGGTACTGAATTGTAACTTCACTGCGGCTAATAAGGCGATTATGGCAAAGAGAATATCTCCCGCAGGGAAGCTGCTACCATCAAATCTTTGCCCTCATTAGACTCCCCTCTGGAAGCGCTTTCACTGCAAGCTGCAGATTCCCTCCTAACAGGAAGCTTTAGGAAAGTGTACTGAATTGTAACTTACTTTCGCATAATAATGCGATTTTGGCAAAGAGAGTATCTCCCACAGGGAAGCTGCTACCATCAAATGTTTGCCCTCATTAGACTCCCCTCTGGAAGCGCTTTCACTGCAAGCTGCAGAATCCCTCCTAACAGCAAGCTTTAGGATAAGGTACTGAATTGTAACTTACTTTCGCCTAATAATGGGATTTTGGCAAAGAGAGTATCTCCCGCAGGGAAGCTGCTACCATCAAATGTTTGCCCTCATTAGACTCCCCTCTGGAAGTGCTTTCACTGCAAGCTGCAGATTCCCTCCTAACAGCAAGCTTTAGGATAGGGTACTGAATTGTATCTTAACTGCGGCTAATAAGGCGATTATGGCAAAGAGAGTATCTCCCGCAGGGAAGCTGCTACCATCAAATGTTTGCCCTCATTAGACTCCCCTCTGGAAGCGCTTTCACTGCAAGCTGCAGATTCCCTCCTAACAGCAAGCTTTAGGATAGGGTACTGAATTGTAACTTACTTTCGCCTAATAATGCGATTTTGGCAAAGAGAGTATCTCCCGCAGGGAAGCTGCTACCATCAAATGTTTGCCCTCATTAGACTCCCCTCTGGAAGTGCTTTCACTGCAAGCTGCAGATTCCCTCCTAACAGCAAGCTTTAGGAAAGTGTACTGAATTGTAACTTACTTTCGCCTAATAATGCGATTTTGGCAAAGAGAGTATCTCCCGCAGGGAAGCTGCTACCATCAAATGTTTGCCCTCATTAGACTCCCCTCTGGAAGCGCTTTCACTGCAAGCTGCAGATTCCCTCCTAACAGCAAGCTTTAGGATAGGGTACTGAATTGTAACTTACTTTCGCCTAATAATGCGATTTTGGCAAAGAGAGTATCTCCCGCAGGGAAGCTGCTACCATCAAATGTTTGCCCTCGTTAGACTCCCCTCTGGAAGCGCTTTCACTGCAAGCTGCAGATTCCCTCCTAACAGCAAGCTTTAGGATAGGGTACTGAATTGTAACTTAACTGCGGCTAATAAGGCGATTATGGCAAAGAGAATATCTCCCGCAGGGAAGCTGCTACCATCAAATATTTGCCCTCATTAGACTCCCCTCTGGAAGCGCTTTCACTGCAAGCTGCAGATTCCCTCCTAACAGCAAGCTTTACGATAGGGTACTGAATTGTAACTTACTTTTGCCCAATAATGCAATTTTGGCAAAGAGAGTATCTCCCGCAGGGAAGCTGCTACCATCAAATGTTTGCCCTCATTAGACTCCCCTCTGGAAGTGCTTTCACTGCAAGCTGCAGATTCCCTCCTAACAGCAAGCTTTAGGATAGGGTACTGAATTGTAACTTACTTTCGCCTAATAATGCGATTTTGGCAAAGAGAGTATCTCCCGCAGGGAAGCTGCTACCATCAAATGTTTGCCCTCATTAGACTCCCCTCTGGAAGCGCTTTCACTGCAAGCTGCAGATTCCCTCCTAACAGCAAGCTTTAGGATAGGGTACTGAATTGTAACTTAACTGCGGCTAATAAGGCGATTATGGCAAAGAGAATATCTCCCGCAGGGAAGCTGCTACCATCAAATATTTGCCCTCATTAGACTCCCCTCTGGAAGCGCTTTCACTGCAAGCTGCAGATTCCCTCCTAACAGCAAGCTTTAGGAAAGTGTACTGAATTGTAACTTACTTTCGCCTAATAAGGCGATTTTGGCAAAGAGAGTATCTCCCGCAGGGAAGCTGCTACCATCAAATGTTTGCCCTCGTTGGACTCCCCTCTGGAAGCGCTTTCACTGCAAGCTGCAGATTCCCTCCTAACAGCAAGCTTTAGGATAGGGTACTGAATTGTAACTTACTTTCGCCTAATAATGGGATTTTGGCAAAGAGAGTGTCTCCCGCAGGGAAGCTGTTACCATCAAATGTTTGCCCTCGTTAGACTCCCCTCTGGAAGCGCTTTCACTGCAAGCTGCAGATTCCCTCCTAACAGCAAGCTTTAGGATAGGGTACTGAATTGTAACTTAACTGCGGCTAATAAGGCGATTTTGGCAAAGAGAATATCTCCCGCAGGGAAGCTGTTACCATCAAATATTTGCCCTCATTAGACTCCCCTCTGGATGTGCTTTCACTGCAAGCTGCAGATTCCTTCCTAACAGCAAGCTTTAGGATAGGGTACTGAATTGTAACTTACTTTCGCGTAATAATGTGATTTTTGCAAAGAGAGTATCTCCCGCAGGGAAGCTGCTAACATCAAATGTTTGCCCTCATTAGACTCCCCTCTGGAAGCACTTTCACTGCAAGCTGCAGATTCCCTCCTAACAGCAAGCTGTAGGACAGTGTACTGAATTGTAACTTAACTGCGGCTAATAAGGCGATTTTGGCAAAGAGAGTATCTCCCGCAGGGAAGCTGCTACCATCAAATGTTTGCCCTCATTAGACTCCCCTCTGGAAGCGCTTTCACTGCAAGCTGCAGATTCCCTCCTAACAGCAAGCTTTAGGATAGGGTACTGAATTGTAACTTACTTTCGCCTAATAATGCGATTTTGGCAAAGAGAGTATCTCCCGCAGGGAAGCTGCTACCATCAAATGTTTGCCCTCGTTAGACTCCCATCTGGAAGCGCTTTCACTGCAAGCTGCAGATTCCCTCCTAACAGCAACCTTTAGGATAGGGTACTGAATTGTAACTTAACTGCGGCTAATAAGGCGATTTTGGCAAAGAGACTATCTCCCGCAGGGAAGCTGCTACCATCAAATGTTTGCCCTCATTAGACTCCCCTCTGGAAGCGCTTTCACTGCAAGCTGCAGATTCCCTCCTAACAGCAAGCTTTAGGATAGGGTACTGAATTGTATCTTACTTTCGCCTAATAATGCGATTTTGGCAAAGAGAGTATCTCCCGCAGGGAAGCTGCTACCATCAAATGTTTGCCCTCATTAGACTCCCCTCTGGAAGCGGTTTCACTGCAAGCTGCAGATTCCCTCCTAACAGCAAGCTTTAGGATAGGGTACTGAATTGTAACTTACTTTCGCCTAATAATGCGATTTTGGCAAAAGGAGTATCTCCCGCAGGGAAGCTGCTACCATCAAATGTTTGCCCTCATTAGACTCCCCTCTGGAAGCGCTTTCACTGCAAGCTGCAGATTCCCTCCTAACAGCAAGCTTTACGATAGGGTACTGAATTGTAACTTCACTGCGGCTAATAAGGCGATTATGGCAAAGAGAATATCTCCCGCAGGGAAGCTGCTACCATCAAATCTTTGCCCTCATTAGACTCCCCTCTGGAAGCGCTTTCACTGCAAGCTGCAGATTCCCTCCTAACAGGAAGCTTTAGGAAAGTGTACTGAATTGTAACTTACTTTCGCATAATAATGCGATTTTGGCAAAGAGAGTATCTCCCACAGGGAAGCTGCTACCATCAAATGTTTGCCCTCATTAGACTCCCCTCTGGAAGCGCTTTCACTGCAAGCTGCAGAATCCCTCCTAACAGCAAGCTTTAGGATAAGGTACTGAATTGTAACTTACTTTCGCCTAATAATGGGATTTTGGCAAAGAGAGTATCTCCCGCAGGGAAGCTGCTACCATCAAATGTTTGCCCTCATTAGACTCCCCTCTGGAAGTGCTTTCACTGCAAGCTGCAGATTCCCTCCTAACAGCAAGCTTTAGGATAGGGTACTGAATTGTATCTTAACTGCGGCTAATAAGGCGATTTTGGCAAAGAGAGTATCTCCCGCAGGGAAGCTGCTACCATCAAATGTTTGCCCTCATTAGACTCCCCTCTGGAAGCGCTTTCACTGCAAGCTGCAGATTCCCTCCTAACAGCAAGCTTTAGGATAGGGTACTGAATTGTAACTTACTTTCGCCTAATAATGCGATTTTGGCAAAGAGAGTATCTCCCGCAGGGAAGCTGCTACCATCAAATGTTTGCCCTCATTAGACTCCCCTCTGGAAGTGCTTTCACTGCAAGCTGCAGATTCCCTCCTAACAGCAAGCTTTAGGAAAGTGTACTGAATTGTAACTTACTTTCGCCTAATAATGCGATTTTGGCAAAGAGAGTATCTCCCGCAGGGAAGCTGCTACCATCAAATGTTTGCCCTCATTAGACTCCCCTCTGGAAGCGCTTTCACTGCAAGCTGCAGATTCCCTCCTAACAGCAAGCTTTAGGATAGGGTACTGAATTGTAACTTACTTTCGCCTAATAATGCGATTTTGGCAAAGAGAGTATCTCCCGCAGGGAAGCTGCTACCATCAAATGTTTGCCCTCGTTAGACTCCCCTCTGGAAGCGCTTTCACTGCAAGCTGCAGATTCCCTCCTAACAGCAAGCTTTAGGATAGGGTACTGAATTGTAACTTAACTGCGGCTAATAAGGCGATTATGGCAAAGAGAATATCTCCCGCAGGGAAGCTGCTACCATCAAATATTTGCCCTCATTAGACTCCCCTCTGGAAGCGCTTTCACTGCAAGCTGCAGATTCCCTCCTAACAGCAAGCTTTACGATAGGGTACTGAATTGTAACTTACTTTTGCCCAATAATGCAATTTTTGCAAAGAGAGTATCTCCCGCAGGGAAGCTGCTACCATCAAATGTTTGCCCTCATTAGACTCCCCTCTGGAAGTGCTTTCACTGCAAGCTGCAGATTCCCTCCTAACAGCAAGCTTTAGGATAGGGTACTGAATTGTAACTTACTTTCGCCTAATAATGCGATTTTGGCAAAGAGAGTATCTCCCGCAGGGAAGCTGCTACCATCAAATGTTTGCCCTCATTAGACTCCCCTCTGGAAGCGCTTTCACTGCAAGCTGCAGATTCCCTCCTAACAGCAAGCTTTAGGATAGGGTACTGAATTGTAACTTAACTGCGGCTAATAAGGCGATTATGGCAAAGAGAATATCTCCCGCAGGGAAGCTGCTACCATCAAATATTTGCCCTCATTAGACTCCCCTCTGGAAGCGCTTTCACTGCAAGCTGCAGATTCCCTCCTAACAGCAAGCTTTAGGAAAGTGTACTGAATTGTAACTTACTTTCGCCTAATAAGGCGATTTTGGCAAAGAGAGTATCTCCCGCAGGGAAGCTGCTACCATCAAATGTTTGCCCTCGTTGGACTCCCCTCTGGAAGCGCTTTCACTGCAAGCTGCAGATTCCCTCCTAACAGCAAGCTTTAGGATAGGGTACTGAATTGTAACTTACTTTCGCCTAATAATGGGATTTTGGCAAAGAGAGTGTCTCCCGCAGGGAAGCTGTTACCATCAAATGTTTGCCCTCGTTAGACTCCCCTCTGGAAGCGCTTTCACTGCAAGCTGCAGATTCCCTCCTAACAGCAAGCTTTAGGATAGGGTACTGAATTGTAACTTAACTGCGGCTAATAAGGCGATTTTGGCAAAGAGAATATCTCCCGCAGGGAAGCTGTTACCATCAAATATTTGCCCTCATTAGACTCCCCTCTGGATGTGCTTTCACTGCAAGCTGCAGATTCCTTCCTAACAGCAAGCTTTAGGATAGGGTACTGAATTGTAACTTACTTTCGCGTAATAATGTGATTTTTGCAAAGAGAGTATCTCCCGCAGGGAAGCTGCTAACATCAAATGTTTGCCCTCATTAGACTCCCCTCTGGAAGCACTTTCACTGCAAGCTGCAGATTCCCTCCTAACAGCAAGCTGTAGGACAGTGTACTGAATTGTAACTTAACTGCGGCTAATAAGGCGATTTTGGCAAAGAGAGTATCTCCCGCAGGGAAGCTGCTACCATCAAATGTTTGCCCTCATTAGACTCCCCTCTGGAAGCGCTTTCACTGCAAGCTGCAGATTCCCTCCTAACAGCAAGCTTTAGGATAGGGTACTGAATTGTAACTTACTTTCGCCTAATAATGCGATTTTGGCAAAGAGAGTATCTCCCGCAGGGAAGCTGCTACCATCAAATGTTTGCCCTCGTTAGACTCCCATCTGGAAGCGCTTTCACTGCAAGCTGCAGATTCCCTCCTAACAGCAAGCTTTAGGATAGGGTACTGAATTGTAACTTACTTTCGCCTAATAATGCGATTATAGCAAAGAGAGTATCTCCCGCAGGGAAGCTGCTACCATCAAATCTTTGCCCTCATTAGACTTCCCTCTGGAAGCGCATTCACTGCAAGCTGCAGATTCCCTCCTAACAGCAAGCTTTAGGATAGGGTACTGAATTGTAACTTACTTTCGCCTAATAATGCGATTTTGGCAAAGAGAGTATCTCCCGCAGGGAAGCTGCTACCATCAAATGTTTGCCCTCATTAGACTCCCCTCTGGAAGCGCTTTCACTGCAAGCTGCAGATTCCCTCCTAACAGCAAGCTTTAGGAAAGTGTACTGAATTCTAACTTACTTTCGCCTAATAAGGCGATTTTGGCAAAGAGAGTATCTCCCGCAGGGAAGCTGCTACCATCAAATGTTTGCCCTCGTTAGACTCCCCTCTGGAAGCGCTTTCACTGCAAGCTGCAGATTCCCTCCTAACAGCAAGCTTTAGGATAGGGTACTGAATTGTAACTTACTTTCGCCTAATAATGCGATTTTGGCAAAGAGAATATCTCCCGCAGGGAAGCTGCTACCATCAAATGTTTGCCCTCATTAGACTCCTCTCTGGAAGTGCTTTCACTGCAAGCTGCAGATTCCCTCCTAACAGCAAGCTTTAGGATAGGGTACTGAATTGTAACTTACTTTCGCCTAATAATGCGATTTTGGCAAAGAGACTATCTCCCGCAGGGAAGCTGTTACCATCAAACGTTTGCCCTCATTAGACTCCCCTCTGGAAGCGCTTTCACTGCAAGCTGCAGATTCCCTCCTAACAGCAAGCTTTAGGATAGGGTACTGAATTGTAACTTAACTGCGGCTAATAAGGAGAATATGGCAAAGAGAATATCTCACGCAGGGAAGCTGCTACCATCAAATATTTGCCCTCATTAGACTCCCCTCTGGAAGCGCTTTCACTGCAAGCTGCAGATTCCCTCCTAACAGCAAGCTTTAGGATAGGGTACTGAATTGTACCTTACTTTCGCCTAATAATGCGATTTTGGCAAAGAGAGTATCTCCTGCAGGGAAGCTGCTACCATCAAATGTTTGCCCTCATTAGACTCCCCTCTGGAAGCGCTTTCACTGCAAGCTGCAGATTCCCTCCTAACAGCAAGCTTTAGGATAGGGTACTGAATTGTAACTTACTTTCGCCTAATAATGCGATTTTGGCAAAGAGACTATCTCCCGCAGGGAAGCTGCTACCATCAAATGCTTGCCCTCATTAGACTCCCCTCTGGAAGCGCTTTCACTGCAAGCTGCAGATTCCCTCCTAACAGCAAGCTTTAGGATAGGGTACTGAATTGTAACTTACTTTCGCCTAATAATGCGATTTTGGCAAAGAGACTATCTCCCGCAGGGAAGCTGCTACCATCAAATGTTTGCCCTCATTAGACTCCCCTCTGGAAGCGCTTTCACTGCAAGCTGCAGATTCCCTCCTAACAGCAAGCTTTAGGATAGGGTACTGAATTGTAACTTAACTGCGGCTAATAAGGCGATTTTGGCAAAGAGAATATCTCCCGCAGGGAAGCTGCTACCATCAAATGTTTGCCCTCATTAGACTCCTCTCTGGAAGTGCTTTCACTGCAAGCTGCAGATTCCCTCCTAACAGCAAGCTTTAGGATAGGGTACTGAATTGTATCTTACTTTCGCCTCAAAATGCGATTATGGCAAAGAGACTATCTCCCGCAGGGAAGCTGTTACCATCAAACGTTTGCCCTCATTAGACTCCCCTCTGGATGCGCTTTCACTGCAAGCTGCAGATTCCCTCCTAACAGCAAGCTTTAGGATAGGGTACTGAATTGTAACTTAACTGCGGCTAATAAGGCGATTTTTGCAAAGAGACTATCTCCCGCAGGAAAGCTGCTACCATCAAATGTTTGCCCTCATTAGACTCCCCTCTGGAAGCGCTTTCACTGCAAGCTGCAGATTACCTCCTAACAGCAAGCTGTAGGAAAGTGTACTGAATTGTAACTTACTTTCGCCTAATAATGCGATTTTGGCAAAGAGAATATCTCCCGCAGGGAAGCTGCTACCATCAAATGTTTGCCCTCATTAGACTCCCCTCTGGAAGCGCTTTCAATGCAAGCTGCAGATTCCCTCCTAACAGCAAGCTTTAGGATAAGGTACTGAATTGTAACTTACTTTCGCCTAATAATGCGATTTTGGCAAAGAGAGTATCTCCCGCAGGGAAGCTGCTACCATCAAATGTTTGCCCTCATTAGACTCCCCTCTGGAAGTGCTTTCACTGCAAGCTGCAGATTCCCTCCTAACAGCAAGCTTTAGGATAGGGTACTGAATTGTAACTTAACTGCGGCTAATAAGGCGATTTTGGCAAAGAGAGTATCTCCCGCAGGGAAGCTGCTACCATCAAATGTTTGCCCTCGTTAGACTCCCATCTGGAAGCGCTTTCACTGCAAGCTGCAGATTCCCTCCTAACAGCAAGCTTTACGATAGGGTACTGAATTGTAACTTACTTTCGCCTAATAATGCGATTATAGCAAAGAGAGTATCTCCCGCAGGGAAGCTGCTACCATCAAATGTTTGCCCTCATTAGACTCCCCTCTGGAAGCGCTTTCACTGCAAGCTGCAGATTCCCTCCTAACAGCAAGCTTTAGGAGAGGGTACTGAATTGTAACTTACTTTCGCCTAATAATGCGATTTTGGCAAAGAGACTATCTCCCGCAGGGAAGCTGTTATCATCAAACGTTTGCCCTCATTAGACTCCCCTCTGGAAGCGCTTTCACTGCAAGCTGCAGATTCCCTCCTAACAGCAAGCTTTAGGATAGGGTACTGAATTGTATCTTAACTGCGGCTAATAAGGCGATTTTGGCAAAGAGACTATCTCCCGCAGGGAAGCTGCTACCATCAAATGTTTGCCCTCATTAGACTCCCCTCTGGAAGCGCTTTCACTGCAAGCTGCAGATTCCCTCCTAACAGCAAGCTTTAGGATAGGGTACTGAATTGTAACTTACTTTCGCCTAATAATGCGATTTTGGCAAAGAGAGTATCTCCCGCAGGGAAGCTGCTACCATCAAATGTTTGCCCTCGTTAGACTCCCCTCTGGAAGCGCTTTCACTGCAAGCTGCAGATTCCCTCCTAACAGCAAGCTTTAGGATAGGGTACTGAATGGTAACTTAACTGCGGCTAATAAGGCGATTATGGCAAAGAGAATATCTCCCGCAGGGAAGCTGCTACCATCAAATATTTGCCCTCATTAGACTCCCCTCTGGAAGCGCTTTCACTGCAAGCTGCAGATTCCCTCCTAACAGCAAGCTTTACGATAGGGTACTGAATTGTAACTTACTTTCGCCCAATAATGCAATTTTGGCAAAGAGAGTATCTCCCGCAGGGAAGCTGCTACCATCAAATGTTTGCCCTCATTAGACTCCCCTCTGGAAGTGCTTTCACTGCAAGCTGCAGATTCCCTCCTAACAGCAAGCTTTAGGATAGGGTACTGAATTGAAACTTACTTTCGCCTAATAATGCGATTATGGCAAAGGGAGTATCTCCCGCAGGGAAGCTGTTACCATCAAATGTTTGCCCTCATTAGACTCCCCTCTGGAAGCGCTTTCACTGCAAGCTGCAGATTCCCTCCTAACAGCAAGCTTTAGGATAGGGTACTGAATTGTAACTTAACTGCGGCTAATAAGGCGATTTTGGCAAAGAGACTATCTCCCGCAGGGAAGCTGCTACCATCAAATGTTTGCCCTCATTAGACTCCCCTCTGGAAGCGCTTTCACTGCAAGCTGCAGATTCCCTCCTAACAGCAAGCTTTAGGATAGGGTACTGAATTGTAACTTCACTGCGGCTAATAAGGCGATTATGGCAAAGAGAATATCTCCCGCAGGGAAGCTGCTACCATCAAATCTTTGCCCTCATTAGACTCCCCTCTGGAAGCGCTTTCACTGCAAGCTGCAGATTCCCTCCTAACAGCAAGCTGTAGGAAAGTGTACTGAATTGTAACTTACTTTCGCCTAATAATGCGATTTTGGCAAAGAGAATATCTCCCGCAGGGAAGCTGCTACCATCAAATGTTTGCCCTCATTAGACTCCCCTCTGGAAGCGCTTTCAATGCAAGCTGCAGATTCCCTCCTAACAGCAAGCTTTAGGATAAGGTACTGAATTGTAACTTACTTTCGCCTAATAATGCGATTTTGGCAAAGAGAGTATCTCCCGCAGGGAAGCTGCTACCATCAAATGTTTGCCCTCATTAGACTCCCCTCTGGAAGTGCTTTCACTGCAAGCTGCAGATTCCCTCCTAACAGCAAGCTTTAGGATAGGGTACTGAATTGTAACTTAACTGCGGCTAATAAGGCGATTTTGGCAAAGAGAGTATCTCCCGCAGGGAAGCTGCTACCATCAAATGTTTGCCCTCGTTAGACTCCCATCTGGAAGCGCTTTCACTGCAAGCTGCAGATTCCCTCCTAACAGCAAGCTTTACGATAGGGTACTGAATTGTAACTTACTTTCGCCTAATAATGCGATTATAGCAAAGAGAGTATCTCCCGCAGGGAAGCTGCTACCATCAAATCTTTGCCCTCATTAGACTCCCCTCTGGAAGCGCTTTCACTGCAAGCTGCAGATTCCCTCCTAACAGCAAGCTTTAGGAGAGGGTACTGAATTGTAACTTACTTTCGCCTAATAATGCGATTTTGGCAAAGAGACTATCTCCCGCAGGGAAGCTGTTATCATCAAACGTTTGCCCTCATTAGACTCCCCTCTGGAAGCGCTTTCACTGCAAGCTGCAGATTCCCTCCTAACAGCAAGCTTTAGGATAGGGTACTGAATTGTATCTTAACTGCGGCTAATAAGGCGATTTTGGCAAAGAGACTATCTCCCGCAGGGAAGCTGCTACCATCAAATGTTTGCCCTCATTAGACTCCCCTCTGGAAGCGCTTTCACTGCAAGCTGCAGATTCCCTCCTAACAGCAAGCTTTAGGATAGGGTACTGAATTGTAACTTACTTTCGCCTAATAATGCGATTTTGGCAAAGAGAGTATCTCCCGCAGGGAAGCTGCTACCATCAAATGTTTGCCCTCATTAGACTCCCCTCTGGAAGTGCTTTCACTGCAAGCTGCAGATTCCCTCCTAAAAGCAAGCTTTAGGAAAGTGTACTGAATTGTAACTTACTTTCGCCTAATAATGCGATTTTGGCAAAGAGAGTATCTCCCGCAGGGAAGCTGCTACCATCAAATGTTTGCCCTCGTTAGACTCCCCTCTGGAAGCGCTTTCACTGCAAGCTGCAGATTCCCTCCTAACAGCAAGCTTTAGGATAGGGTACTGAATGGTAACTTAACTGCGGCTAATAAGGCGATTATGGCAAAGAGAATATCTCCCGCAGGGAAGCTGCTACCATCAAATATTTGCCCTCATTAGACTCCCC
The DNA here is from genome assembly GCF_032191515.1 of Phaenicophaeus curvirostris. Classification (NCBI taxonomy): domain Eukaryota; kingdom Metazoa; phylum Chordata; class Aves; order Cuculiformes; family Cuculidae; genus Phaenicophaeus; species Phaenicophaeus curvirostris. The sequence goes on from NW_027206818.1 coordinate 213,691, forward strand.
TCTGGAAGCGCTTTCACTGCAAGCTGCAGATTCCCTCCTAACAGCAAGCTTTACGATAGGGTACTGAATTGTAACTTACTTTCGCCCAATAATGCAATTTTGGCAAAGAGAGTATCTCCCGCAGGGAAGCTGCTACCATCAAATGTTTGCCCTCATTAGACTCCCCTCTGGAAGTGCTTTCACTGCAAGCTGCAGATTCCCTCCTAACAGCAAGCTTTAGGATAGGGTACTGAATTGTAACTTACTTTCGCCTAATAATGCGATTATGGCAAAGAGAGTATCTCCCGCAGGGAAGCTGTTACCATCAAATGTTTGCCCTCATTAGACTCCCCTCTGGAAGCGCTTTCACTGCAAGCTGCAGATTCCCTCCTAACAGCAAGCTTTAGGATAGGGTACTGAATTGTAACTTAACTGCGGCTAATAAGGCGATTTTGGCAAAGAGAGTATCTCCCGCAGGGAAGCTGCTACCATCAAATGTTTGCCCTCATTAGACTCCCCTCTGGAAGCGCTTTCACTGCAAGCTGCAGATTCCCTCCTAACAGCAAGCTTTAGGATAGGGTACTGAATTGTAACTTCACTGCGGCTAATAAGGCGATTATGGCAAAGAGAATATCTCCCGCAGGGAAGCTGCTACCATCAAATGTTTGCCCTCATTAGACTCCCCTCTGGAAGCGCTTTCACTGCAAGCTGCAGATTCCCTCCTAACAGGAAGCTTTAGGATAGGGTACTGAATTGTAACTTACTTTCGCATAATAATGCGATTTTGGCAAAGAGAGTATCTCCCACAGGGAAGCTGCTACCATCAAATGTTTGCCCTCATTAGACTCCCCTCTGGAAGCGCTTTCACTGCAAGCTGCAGAATCCCTCCTAACAGCAAGCTTTAGGATAAGGTACGGAATTGTAACTTACTTTCGCCTAATAATGGGATTTTGGCAAAGAGAGTATCTCCCGCAGGGAAGCTGCTACCATCAAATGTTTGCCCTCATTAGACTCCCCTCTGGAAGCGCTTTCACTGCAAGCTGCAGATTCCCTCCTAACAGCAAGCTTTAGGATAGGGTACTGAATTGTATCTTAACTGCGGCTAATAAGGCGATTTTGGCAAAGAGAGTATCTCCCGCAGGGAAGCTGCTACCATCAAATGTTTGCCCTCATTAGACTCCCCTCTGGAAGCGCTTTCACTGCAAGCTGCAGATTCCCTCCTAACAGCAAGCTTTAGGAGAGGGTACTGAATTGTAACTTACTTTCGCCTAATAATGCGATTTTGGCAAAGAGAGTATCTCCCGCAGGGAAGCTGCTACCATCAAATGTTTGCCCTCATTAGACTCCCCTCTGGAAGTGCTTTCACTGCAAGCTGCAGATTCCCTCCTAACAGCAAGCTTTAGGATAGGGTACTGAATTGTAACTTACTTTCGCCTAATAATGCGATTATGGCAAAGAGAGTATCTCCCGCAGGGAAGCTGTTACCATCAAATGTTTGCCCTCATTAGACTCCCCTCTGGAAGCGCTTTCACTGCAAGCTGCAGATTCCCTCCTAACAGCAAGCTTTAGGATAGGGTACTGAATTGTAACTTACTTTCGCCTAATAATGCGATTTTGGCAAAGAGAGTATCTCCCGCAGGGAAGCTGCTACCATCAAATGTTTGCCCTCATTAGACTCCCCTCTGGAAGCGCTTTCACTGCAAGCTGCAGATTCCCTCCTAACAGCAAGCTTTAGGATAGGGTACTGAATTGTAACTTAACTGCGGCTAATAAGGCGATTATGGCAAAGAGAATATCTCCTGCAGGGAAGCTGCTACCATCAAATATTTGCCCTCATTAGACTCCCCTCTGGAAGCGCTTTCACTGCAAGCTGCAGATTCCCTCCTAACAGCAAGCTTTAGGAAAGTGTACTGAATTGTAACTTACTTTCGCCTAATAAGGCGATTTTGGCAAAGAGAGTATCTCCCGCAGGGAAGCTGCTACCATCAAATGTTTGCCCTCGTTAGACTCCCCTCTGGAAGCGCTTTCACTGCAAGCTGCAGATTCCCTCCTAACAGCAAGCTTTAGGATAGGGTACTGAATTGTAACTTACTTTCGCCTAATAATGGGATTTTGGCAAAGAGAGTGTCTCCCGCAGGGAAGCTGTTACCATCAAATGTTTGCCCTCGTTAGACTCCCCTCTGGAAGCGCTTTCACTGCAAGCTGCAGATTCCCTCCTAACAGCAAGCTTTAGGATAGGGTACTGAATTGTAACTTAACTGCGGCTAATAAGGCGATTTTGGCAAAGAGAGTATCTCCCGCAGGGAAGCTGTTACCATCAAATATTTGCCCTCATTAGACTCCCCTCTGGATGTGCTTTCACTGCAAGCTGCAGATTCCTTCCTAACAGCAAGCTTTAGGATAGGGTACTGAATTGTAACTTACTTTCGCGTAATAATGTGATTTTGGCAAGGAGAGTATCACCCGCAGGGAAGCTGCTAACATCAAATGTTTGCCCTCATTAGACTCCCCTCTGGAAGCACTTTCACTGCAAGCTGCAGATTCCCTCCTATCAGCAAGCTGTAGGACAGTGTACTGAATTGTAACTTAACTGCGGCTAATAAGGCGATTTTGGCAAAGAGACTATCTCCCGCAGGGAAGCTGCTACCATCAAATGTTTGCCCTCATTAGACTCCCCTCTGAAAGCACTTTCAATGCAAGCTGCAGATTCCCTCCTAACAGCAAGCTTTAGGATAAGGTACTGAATTGTAACTTACTTTCGCCTAATAATGCGATTTTGGCAAAGAGAGTATCTCCCGCAGGGAAGCTGCTACCATCAAATATTTGCCCTCATTAGACTCCCCTCTGGAAGTGCTTTCACTGCAAGCTGCAGATTCCCTCCTAACAGCAAGCTTTAGGATAGGGTACTGAATTGTAACTTAACTGCGGCTAATAAGGCGATTTGGGCAAAGAGAGTATCTCCCGCAGGGAAGCTGCTACCATCAAATGTTTGCCCTCATTAGACTCCCCTCTGGAAGCGCTTTCACTGCAAGCTGCAGATTCCCTCCTAACAGCAACCTTTAGGATAGGGTACTGAATTGTAACTTACTTTCGCCTAATAATGCGATTTTGGCAAAGAGAGTATCTCCCGCAGGGAAGCTGCTACCATCAAATGTTTGCCCTCGTTAGACTCCCCTCTGGAAGCGCTTTCACTGCAAGCTGCAGATTCCCTCCTAACAGCAAGCTTTAGGATAGGGTACTGAATTGTAACTTACTTTCGCCTAATAATGCGATTATGGCAAAGAGAGTATCTCCCGCAGGGAAGCTGTTACCATCAAATGTTTGCCCTCATTAGACTCCCCTCTGGAAGCGCTTTCACTGCAAGCTGCAGATTCCCTCCTAACAGCAAGCTTTAGGATAGGGTACTGAATTGTAACTTACTTTCGCCTAATAATGCGATTTTGGCAAAGAGAGTATCTCCCGCAGGGAAGCTGCTACCATCAAATGTTTGCCCTCATTAGACTCCCCTCTGGAAGCGCTTTCACTGCAAGCTGCAGATTCCCTCCTAACAGCAAGCTTTAGGATAGGGTACTGAATTGTAACTTAACTGCGGCTAATAAGGCGATTATGGCAAAGAGAATATCTCCCGCAGGGAAGCTGCTACCATCAAATATTTGCCCTCATTAGACTCCCCTCTGGAAGCGCTTTCACTGCAAGCTGCAGATTCCCTCCTAACAGCAAGATTTAGGAAAGTGTACTGAATTGTAACTTACTTTCGCCTAATAAGGCGATTTTGGCAAAGAGAGTATCTCCCGCAGGGAAGCTGCTACCATCAAATGTTTGCCCTCGTTAGACTCCCCTCTGGAAGCGCTTTCACTGCAAGCTGCAGATTCCCTCCTAACAGCAAGCTTTAGGATAGGGTACTGAATTGTAACTTACTTTCGCGTAATAATGTGATTTTTGCAAAGAGAGTATCACCCGCAGGGAAGCTGCTAAAATCAAATGTTTGCCCTCATTAGACTCCCCTCTGGAAGCACTTTCACTGCAAGCTGCAGATTCCCTCCTAACAGCAAGCTGTAGGACAGTGTACTGAATTGTAACTTAACTGCGGCTAATAAGGCGATTTTGGCAAAGAGAATATCTCCCGCAGGGAAGCTGCTACCATCAAATGTTTGCCCTCATTAGACTCCCCTCTGGAAGCACTTTCAATGCAAGCTGCAGATTCCCTCCTAACAGCAAGCTTTAGGATAAGGTACTGAATTGTAACTTACTTTCGCCTAATAATGCGATTTTGGCAAAGAGAGTATCTCCCGCAGGGAAGCTGCTACCATCAAATGTTTGCCCTCATTAGACTCCCCTCTGGAAGTGCTTTCACTGCAAGCTGCAGATTCCCTCCTAACAGCAAGCTTTAGGATAGGGTACTGAATTGTAACTTAACTGCGGCTAATAAGGCGATTTTGGCAAAGAGAGTATCTCCCGCAGGGAAGCTGCTACCATCAAATCTTTGCCCTCATTAGACTCCCCTCTGGAAGCGCTTTCACTGCAAGCTGCAGATTCCCTCCTAACAGCAAGCTTTAGGATAGGGTACTGAATTGTAACTTACTTTCGCCTAATAATGCGATTTTGGCAAAGAGAATATCTCCCGCAGGGAAGCTGCTACCATCAAATGTTTGCCCTCGTAAAGACTCCCCTCTGGAAGCGCTTTCACTGCAAGCTGCAGATTCCCTCCTAACAGCAAGCTTTAGGATAGGGTACTGAACTGTAACTTACTTTCGCCTAATAATGCGATTTTGGCAAAGAGAGTATCTCCCGCAGGGAAGCTTCTACCATCAAATGTTTGCCCTCATTAGACTCCCCTCTGGAAGCGCTTTCACTGCAAGCTGCAGATTCCCTCCTAACAGCAAGCTTTAGGATAGTGTACTGAATTGTATCTTACTTTCGCCTAATAAAGCGATTTTGGCAAAGAGAGTATCTCCCGCAGGGAAGCTGCTACCATCAAATGTTTGCCCTCATTAGACTCCCCTCTGGAAGCGCTTTCACTGCAAGCTGCAGATTCCCTCCTAACAGCAAGCTTTAGGATAGGGTACTGAATTGTAACTTACTTTCGCCTAATAATGCGATTTTGGCAAAGAGACTATCTCCCGCAGGGAAGCTGTTACCATCAAACGTTTGCCCTCATTAGACTCCCCTCTGGAAGCGCTTTCACTGCAAGCTGCAGATTCCCTCCTAACAGCAAGCTTTAGGATAGGGTACTGAATTGTAACTTACTTTCGCCTAATAATGCGATTTTGGCAAAGAGAGTATCTCCGGCAGGGAAGCTGCTACCATCAAATGTTTGCCCTCATTAGACTCCCCTCTGGAAGCGCTTTCACTGCAAGCTGCAGATTCCCTCCTAACAGCAAGCTTTAGGATAGGGTACTGAATTGTAACTTAACTGCGGCTAATAAGGAGAATACGGCAAAGAGAATATCTCTCGCAGGGAAGCTGCTACCATCAAATGTTTGCCCTCATTAGACTCCCCTCTGGAAGCGCTTTCACTGCAAGCTGCAGATTCCCTCCTAACAGCAAGCTTTAGGATAGGGTACTGAATTGTAACTTACTTTCGCCTAATAATGCGATTTTGGCAAAGAGAGTATCTCCCGCAGGGAAGCTGCTACCATCAAATGTTTGCCCTCATTAGACTCCCCTCTGGAAGCGCTTTCACTGCAAGCTGCAGATTCCCTCCTAACAGCAAGCTTTAGGATAGGGTACTGAATTGTAACTTCACTGCGGCTAATAAGCCGATATTGGCAAAGAGACTATCTCCCGCAGGGAAGCTGCTACCATCAAATGTTTGCCCTCATTAGACTCCCCTCTGGAAGCGCTTTCACTGCAAGCTGCAGATTCCCTCCTAACAGCAAGCTTTAGGATAGGGTACTGAATTGTAACTTACTTTCGCCTAATAATGCGATTTTGGCAAAGAGAGTATCTCCCGCAGGGAAGCTGCTACCATCAAATCTTTGCCCTCATTAGACTCCCCTCTGGAAGCGCTTTCACTGCAAGCTGCAGATTCCCTCCTAACAGCAAGCTTTAGGATAGGGTACTGAATTGTAACTTCACTGCGGCTAATAAGGCGATTATGGCAAAGAGAATATCTCCCGCAGGGAAGCTGCTACCATCAAATATTTGCCCTCATTAGACTCCCCTCTGGAAGCGCTTTCACTGCAAGCTGCAGATTCCCTCCTAACAGCAAGCTTTAGGATAGGGTACTGAATTGTAACTTACTTTCGCCTAATAATGCGATTTTGGCAAAGAGAGTATCTCCCGCAGGGAAGCTGCTACCATCAAATGTTTGCCCTCATTAGACTCCCCTCTGGAAGCGCTTTCACTGCAAGCTGCAGATTCCCTCCTAACAGCAAGCTTTAGGATAGGGTACTGAATTGTAACTTACTTTCGCCTAATAATGCGATTTTGGCAAAGAGAATATCTCCCGCAGGGAAGCTGCTACCATCAAATGTTTGCCCTCATTAGACTCCCCTCTGGAAGCGCTTTCACTGCAAGCTGCAGATTCCCTCCTAACAGCAAGCTTTAGGATAGGGTACTGAATTGTAACTTACTTTCGCCTAATAATGCGATTTTGGCAAAGAGAGTATCTCCCGCAGGGAAGCTGCTACCATCAAATGTTTGCCCTCATTAGACTCCCCTCTGGAAGCGCTTTCACTGCAAGCTGCAGATTCCCTCCTAACAGCAAGCTGTAGGACAGTGTACTGAATTGTAACTTAACTGCGGCTAATAAGGCGATTTTGGCAAAGAGAATATCTCCCGCAGGGAAGCTGCTACCATCAAATGCTTGCCCTCATTAGACTCCCCTCTGGAAGCGCTTTCACTGCAAGCTGCAGATTCCCTCCTAACAGCAAGCTTTAGCATAGGGTACTGAATTGTAACTTACTTTCGCCTAATAACGCGATTTTGGCAAAGAGAGTATACCCCGCAGGGAAGATGCTACCATCAAATGTTTGCCCTCATTAGACTCCCCTCTGGAAGCGCTTTCACTGCAAGCTGCAGATTCCCTCCTAACAGCAAGCTTTAGGATAGGGTACTGAATTGTAACTTACTTTCGCCTAATAATGCGATTTTGGCAAAGAGAGTATCTCCCGCAGGGAAGCTGCTACCATCAAATGTTTGCCCTCATTAGACTCCCCTCTGGAAGCGCTTTCACTGCAAGCTGCAGATTCCCTCCTAACAGCAAGCTTTAGGATAGGGTACTGAATTGTAACTTAACTGCGGCTAATAAGGCGAATTTGGCAAAAAGAATATCTCCCGCAGGGAAGCTGCTACCATCAAATGTTTGCCCTCGTTAGACTCCCCTCTGGAAGCGCTTTCACTGCAAGCTGCAGATTCCCTCCTAACAGCAAGCTTTAGGATAGGGTACTGAATTGTAACTTACTTTAGCCTAAAAACGCGATTTTGGAAAAGAGAGTATCTCCCGCAGGGAAGCTGCTACCATCAAATGTTTGCCCTCATTAGACTCCCCTCTGGAAGCGCTTTCACTGCAAGCTGCAGATTCCCTCCTAACAGCAAGCTTTAGGATAGGGTACTGAATTGTAACTTAACTGCGGCTAATAATGAGATTTTGGCAAAGAGAGTATCTCCCGCAGGGAAGCTGCTACCATCAAATGTTTGCCCTCATTAGACTACCCTGTGGAAGCGCTTTCACTGCAAGCTGCAGATTCCCTCCTAACAGCAAGCTTTAGGATAGGGTCCTGAATTGTAACTTACTTTCGCCTAATAAAGCGATTTTGGCAAAGAGAATATCTCCCGCAGGGAAGCTGCTACCATCAAACGTTTGCCCTCATTAGACTCCCCTCTGGAAGCGCTTTCACTGCAAGCTGCAGATTCCCTCCTAACAGCAAGCTTTAGGATAGTGTACTGAATTGTAACTTAACTGCGGCTAATAAGGAGAATATGGCAAAGAGACTATCTCCCGCAGGAAAGCTGCTACCATCAAATGTTTGCCCTCATTAGACTCCCCTCTGGAAGCGCTTTCACTGCAAGCTGCAGATTCCTTCCTAACAGCAAGCTTTAGGATAGGGTACTGAATTGTAACTTACTTTCGCCTAATAATGCGATTTTGGCAAAGAGAGTATCTCCCGCAGGGAAGCTGCTACCATCAAATGTTTGCCCTCGTTAGACTCCCCTCTGGAAGCGCTTTCACTGCAAGCTGCAGATTCCCTCCTAACAGCAAGCTTTAGGATAGGGTACTGAATTGTAACTTACATTCGCCTAATACTGCGATTTTGGCAAAGTGAGTATCTCCCGCAGGGAAGCTTCTACCATCAAATGTTTGCCCTCATTAGACTCCCCTCTGGAAGCGCTTTCACTGCAAGCTGCAGATTCCCTCCTAACAGCAAGCTTTAGGATAGTGTACTGAATTGTATCTTACTTTCGCCTAATAAAGCGATTTTGGCAAAGAGAGTATCTCCCGCAGGGAAGCTGCTACCATCAAATGTTTGCCCTCATTAGACTCCCCTCTGGAAGCGCTTTCACTGCAAGCTGCAGATTCCCTCCTAACAGCAAGCTTTAGGATAGGGTACTGAATTGTAACTTACTTTCGCCTAATAATGCGATTTTGGCAAAGAGACTATCTCCCGCAGGGAAGCTGCTACCATCAAATGTTTGCCCTCATTAGACTCCCCTCTGGAAGCGCTTTCACTGCAAGCTGCAGATTCCCTCCTAACAGCAAGCTTTAGGATAGGGTACTGAATTGTAACTTACTTTCGCCTAATAATGCGATTTTGGCAAAGAGAGTATCTCCGGCAGGGAAGCTGCTACCATCAAATGTTTGCCCTCATTAGACTCCCCTCTGGAAGCGCTTTCACTGCAAGCTGCAGATTCCCTCCTAACATCAAGCTTTAGGATAGGGTACTGAATTGTATCTTAACTGCGGCTAATAAGGCGATTTTGGCAAAGAGAGTATCTCCCGCAGGAAATCTGCTACCATCAAATGTTTGCCCTCATTAGACTCCCCTCTGGAAGCGCTTTCACTGCAAGCTGCAGATTCCCTCCTAACAGCAAGCTTTAGGATAGGGTACTGAATTGTAACTTACTTTCGCCTAATAATGCGATTTTGGCAAAGAGAGTATCTCCCGCAGGGAAGCTGCTACCATCAAATGTTTGCCCTCATTAGACTCCCCTCTGGAAGCGCTTTCACTGCAAGCTGCAGATTCCCTCCTAACAGCAAGCTTTAGGATAGGGTACTGAATTGTAACTTACTTTCGCCTAATAATGCGATTTTGGCAAAGAGAGTATCTCCCGCAGGGAAGCTGCTACCATCAAATGTTTGCCCTCATTAGACTCCCCTCTGGAAGCGGTTTCACTGCAAGCTGCAGATTCCCTCCTAACAGCAAGCTTTAGGATAGGGTACTGAATTGTAACTTACTTTCGCCTAATAATGCGATTTTGGCAAAGAGAGTATCTCCGGCAGGGAAGCTGCTACCATCAAATGTTTGCCCTCATTAGACTCCCCTCTGGAAGCGCTTTCACTGCAAGCTGCAGATTCCCTCCTAACAGCAAGCTTTAGGATAGGGTACTGAATTGTAACTTCACTGCGGCTAATAAGCCGATTTTGGCAAAGAGAGTATCTCCCGCAGGGAAGCTGCTACCATCAAATGTTTGCCCTCATTAGACTCCCCTCTGGAAGCGCTTTCACTGCAAGCTGCAGATTCCCTCCTAACAGCAAGCTTTAGGATAGGGTACTGAATTGTAACTTCACTGCGGCTAATAAGCCGATTTTGGCAAAGAGACTATCTCCCGCAGGGAAGCTGCTACCATCAAATGTTTGCCCTCATTACACTCCCCTCTGGAAGCGCTTTCACTGCAAGCTGCAGATTCCCTCCTAACAGCAAGCTTTAGGATAGGGTACTGAATTGTAACTTACTTTCGCCTAATAATGCGATTTTGGCAAAAAGAGTATCTCCCGCAGGGAAGCTGCTACCATCAAATGTTTGCCCTCATTAGACTCCCCTCTGGAAGCGCTTTCACTGCAAGCTGCAGATTCCCTCCTAACAGCAAGCTTTAGGATAGGGTACTGAATTGTAACTTACTTTCGCCTAATAATGCGATTTTGGCAAAGAGAGTATCTCCCGCAGGGAAGCTGCTACCATCAAATGTTTGCCCTCATTAGACTCCCCTCTGGAAGCGCTTTCACTGCAAGCTGCAGATTCCCTCCTAACAGCAAGCTTTAGGATAGGGTACTGAATTGTAACTTAACTGCGGCTAATAAGGCGATTTTAGCAAAGAGAATATCTCCCGCAGGGAAGCTGTTACCATCAAATGTTTGCCCTCATTAGACTCCCCTCTGGAAGCGCTTTCACTGCAAGCTGCAGATTCCCTCCTAACAGCAAGCTTTAGGATAGGGTACTGAATTGTAACTTACTTTCGCCTAATAATGCGATTTTGGCAAAGAGAGTATCTCCCGCAGGGAAGCTGCTACCATCAAATGTTTGCCCTCATTAGACTCCCCTCTGGAAGCGCTTTCACTGCAAGCTGCAGATTCCTTCCTAACAGCAAGCTTTAGGATAGGGTACTGAATTGTATCTTACTTTCGCCTAATAATGCGATTTTGGCAAAGAGAGTATCTCCCGCAGGGAAGCTGCTACCATCAAATGTTTGCCCTCATTAGACTCCCCTCTGGAAGCGCTTTCACTGCAAGCTGCAGATTCCCTCCTAACAGCAAGCTTTAGGATAGGGTACTGAATTGTAACTTACTTTCGCCTAATAATGCGATTATAGCAAAGAGAGTATCTCCCGCAGGGAAGCTGCTACCATCAAATGTTTGCCCTCGTTAGACTCCCCTCTGGAAGCGCTTTCACTGCAAGCTGCAGATTCCCTCCTAACAGCAAGCTTTAGGAGAGGGTACTGAATTGTAACTTACTTTCGCCTAATAATGCGATTTTGGCAAAGAGACTATATCCCGCAGGGAAGCTGCTACCATCAAATGTTTGCCCTCATTAGACTCCCCTCTGGAAGCGCTTTCACTGCAAGCTGCAGATTCCTTCCTAACAGCAAGCTTTAGGATAGGGTACTGAATTGTAACTTACTTTCGCCTAATAATGGGATTTTGGCAAAGAGAGTATCTCCCGCAGGGAAGCTGCTACAATCCAATGTTTGCCCTCGTTAGACTCCCCTCTGGAAGCGCTTTCACTGCAAGCTGCAGATTCCCTCCTAACAGCAAGCTTTAGGATAGGGTACTGAATTGTAACTTACTTTCGCCTAATAATGCGATTTTCGAAAAGAGACTATCTCCCGCAGGGAAGCTGCTACCATCAAATGTTTGCCCTCGTTAGACTACCCTCTGGAAGCGCTTTCACTGCAAGCTGCAGATTCCCTCCTAACAGCAAGCTTTAGGATAGGGTACTGAATTGTAACTTACTTTCGCCTAATAATGCGATTTTGGCAAAGAGAGTATCTCCCGCAGGGAAGCTGCTACCATCAAATGTTTGCCCTCATTAGACTCCCCTCTGGAAGCGCTTTCACTGCAAGCTGCAGATTCCCTCCTAACAGCAAGCTTTAGGATAGGGTACTGAATTGTAACTTACTTTCGCCTAATAATGCGATTATAGCAAAGAGAGTATCTCCCGCAGGGAAGCTGCTACCATCAAATGTTTGCCCTCGTTAGACTCCCCTCTGGAAGCGCTTTCACTGCAAGCTGCAGATTCCCTCCTAACAGCAAGCTTTAGGAGAGGGTACTGAATTGTAACTTACTTTCGCCTAATAATGCGATTTTGGCAAAGAGACTATCTCCCGCAGGGAAGCTGTTACCATCAAATGTTTCCCCTCATTAGACTCCCCTCTGGAAGCGCTTTCACTGCAAGCTGCAGATTCCCTCCTAACAGCAAGCTTTAGGATAGGGTACTGAATTGTAACTTACTTTCGCCTAATAATGCGATTTTGGCAAAGAGAGTATCTCCCGCAGGGAAGCTGCTACCATCAAATGTTTGCCCTCATTAGACTCCCCTCTGGAAGCGCTTTCACTGCAAGCTGCAGATTCCCTCCTAACAGCAAGCTTTAGGATAGGGTACTGAATTGTAACTTACTTTCGCCTAATAATGCGATTTTGGCAAAGAGACTATCTCCCGCAGGGAAGCTGCTACCATCAAATGTTTGCCCTCATTAGACTCCCCTCTGGAAGCGCTTTCACTGCAAGCTGCAGATTCCCTCCTAACAGCAAGCTTTAGGATAGGGTACTGAATTGTAACTTACTTTCGCCTAATAATGCGATTTTGGCAAAGAGAGTATCTCCGGCAGGGAAGCTGCTACCATCAAATGTTTGCCCTCATTAGACTCCCCTCTGGAAGCGCTTTCACTGCAAGCTGCAGATTCCCTCCTAACATCAAGCTTTAGGATAGGGTACTGAATTGTATCTTAACTGCGGCTAATAAGGCGATTTTGGCAAAGAGAGTATCTCCCGCAGGAAATCTGCTACCATCAAATGTTTGCCCTCATTAGACTCCCCTCTGGAAGCGCTTTCACTGCAAGCTGCAGATTCCCTCCTAACAGCAAGCTTTAGGATAGGGTACTGAATTGTAACTTACTTTCGCCTAATAATGCGATTTTGGCAAAGAGAGTATCTCCCGCAGGGAAGCTGCTACCATCAAATGTTTGCCCTCATTAGACTCCCCTCTGGAAGCGCTTTCACTGCAAGCTGCAGATTCCCTCCTAACAGCAAGCTTTAGGATAGGGTACTGAATTGTAACTTACTTTCGCCTAATAATGCGATTTTGGCAAAGAGAGTATCTCCCGCAGGGAAGCTGCTACCATCAAATGTTTGCCCTCATTAGACTCCCCTCTGGAAGCGGTTTCACTGCAAGCTGCAGATTCCCTCCTAACAGCAAGCTTTAGGATAGGGTACTGAATTGTAACTTACTTTCGCCTAATAATGCGATTTTGGCAAAGAGAGTATCTCCGGCAGGGAAGCTGCTACCATCAAATGTTTGCCCTCATTAGACTCCCCTCTGGAAGCGCTTTCACTGCAAGCTGCAGATTCCCTCCTAACAGCAAGCTTTAGGATAGGGTACTGAATTGTAACTTCACTGCGGCTAATAAGCCGATTTTGGCAAAGAGAGTATCTCCCGCAGGGAAGCTGCTACCATCAAATGTTTGCCCTCATTAGACTCCCCTCTGGAAGCGCTTTCACTGCAAGCTGCAGATTCCCTCCTAACAGCAAGCTTTAGGATAGGGTACTGAATTGTAACTTCACTGCGGCTAATAAGCCGATTTTGGCAAAGAGACTATCTCCCGCAGGGAAGCTGCTACCATCAAATGTTTGCCCTCATTACACTCCCCTCTGGAAGCGCTTTCACTGCAAGCTGCAGATTCCCTCCTAACAGCAAGCTTTAGGATAGGGTACTGAATTGTAACTTACTTTCGCCTAATAATGCGATTTTGGCAAAAAGAGTATCTCCCGCAGGGAAGCTGCTACCATCAAATGTTTGCCCTCATTAGACTCCCCTCTGGAAGCGCTTTCACTGCAAGCTGCAGATTCCCTCCTAACAGCAAGCTTTAGGATAGGGTACTGAATTGTAACTTACTTTCGCCTAATAATGCGATTTTGGCAAAGAGAGTATCTCCCGCAGGGAAGCTGCTACCATCAAATGTTTGCCCTCATTAGACTCCCCTCTGGAAGCGCTTTCACTGCAAGCTGCAGATTCCCTCCTAACAGCAAGCTTTAGGATAGGGTACTGAATTGTAACTTAACTGCGGCTAATAAGGCGATTTTAGCAAAGAGAATATCTCCCGCAGGGAAGCTGTTACCATCAAATGTTTGCCCTCATTAGACTCCCCTCTGGAAGCGCTTTCACTGCAAGCTGCAGATTCCCTCCTAACAGCAAGCTTTAGGATAGGGTACTGAATTGTATCTTTCTGTCGCCTAATAATGCGATTTTTGCAAAGAGAATGTCTCCCGCAGGGAAGCTGCTACCATCAAACGTTTGCCCTCATTAGACTCCCCTCTGGAAGCGCTTTCACTGCAAGCTGCAGATTCCCTCCTAACAGCAAGCTTTAGGATAGGGTACTGAATTGTAACTTAACTGCGGATAATAATTCAAAATTGGAAAAGAGATTATCTCCCGCAGGGAGGCTGCTACCATCAAATGTTTGCCCTCGTTAGACTCCCCTCTGGAAGCGCTTTCACTGCAAGCTGCAGATTCCCTCCTAAAAGCAAGCTTTAGGATAGGGTACTGAATTGTAACTTACTTTCGCCTAATAATGCGATTTTGGCAAAGAGACTATAACTCGCAGGGAAGCTGCTGCCACCAAATGTTTGCCCTCATTAGAGTCCCCTCTGGAAGCGCTTTCACTGCAAGCTGCAGATTCCCTCCTAACAGCAAGCTTTAGGATAGGGTAATGAATTGTAGCTTAACTGCGGCTCATAAGGCGATTTTGACAAAGAGAGTATCTCCCGCAGGGAAGCTGCTACCATCAAATGTTTGCCCTCATTAGACTCCCCTCTGGAAGCGCTTTCACTGCAAGCTGCAGATTCCTTCCTAACAGCAAGCTTTCGGATAGGGTACTGAATTGTAACTTACTTTCGCCTAATAGTGCGATTTTGGCAAAGAGAGTATCTCCCGCAGGGAAGCTGCTACCATCAAATGTTTGCCCTCGTTAGACTCCCCTCTGGAAGCGCTTTCACTGCAAGCTGCAGATTCCCTCCTAACAGGAAGCTTTAGGATAGGGTACTGAATTGTAACTTACTTTCGCCTAATAATGCGATTTTGGCAAAGAGAGTATCTCCCGCCGGGAAGCTGCTACCATCAAATGTTTGCCCTCATTAGACTCCCCTCTGGAAGCGCTTTCACTGCAAGCTGCAGATTCCCTCCTAACAGCAAGTTTTAGGATAGGGTACTGAATTGTATCTTACTTACGCCTAATAATGCGATTTTGGCAAAGAGAATATCTCCCGCAGGGAAGCTGCTACCATCAAATATTTGCCCTCATTAGACTCCCCTCTGGAAGCGCTTTCACTGCAAGCTGCAGATTCCCTCCTAACAGCAAGCTTTAGGATAGTGTACTGAATTGTAACTTACTTTCGCCTAGTAATGAGATTTTGGCAAAGAGAGTATCTCCCGCAGGGAAGCTGCTACCATCAAATGTTTGCCCTCGTTAGACTCCCCTCTGGAAGCGCTTTCACTGCAAGCTGCAGATTCCCTCCTAACAGCAAGCTTTAGGATAGGGTACTGAATTGTAACTTAACTGCGGCTAATAAGGCGATTTTGGCAAAGAGACTATCTCCCGCAGGGAAGCTGCTACCGTCAAATGTTTGCCCTCATTAGACTCCCCTCTGGAAGCGCTTTCACTGCAAGCTTCAGATTCCTTCCTAACAGCAAGCTTTAGGATAGGGTACTGAATTGTAACTTACTTTCGCCTAATAATGCAATTTTGGCAAAGAGACTATAACTCGCAGGGAAGCTGCTGCCACCAAATGTTTGCCCTCATTAGACTCCCCTCTGGAAGCGCTTTCACTGCAAGCTGCAGATTCCCTCCTAACAGCAAGCTTTAGGATAGGGTACTGAATTGTAACTTAACTGCGGATAATAATTCAAAATTGGAAAAGAGATTATCTCCCGCAGGGAAGCTGCTACCATCAAAAGTTTGCCCTCATTAGACTCCCCTCTGGAAGCGCTTTCACTGCAAGCTGCAGATTCCCTCCTAACAGCAAGCTTTAGGATAGGGTACTGAATTGTAACTTACTTTCGCCTAATAATGCGATTTTGGCAAAGAGACTATAACTCGCAGGGAAGCTGCTGCCACCAAATGTTTGCCCTCATTAGAGTCCCCTCTGGAAGCGCTTTCACTGCAAGCTGCAGATTCCCTCCTAACAGCAAGCTTTAGGATAGGGTACTGAATTGTAACTTACTTTCGCCTAATAATGCGATTTTGGCAAAGAGACTATCTCCCGCAGGGAAGCTGCTACCATCAAATGTTTGCCCTCATTAGACTCCCCTCTGGAAGCGCTTTCACTGCAAGCTGCAGATTCCCTCCTAACAGCAAGCTTTAGGATAGGGTACTGAATTGTAACTTACTTTCGCCTAATAATGCGATTTTGGCAAAGAGAGTATCTCCCGCAGGGAAGCTGCTACCATCAAATGTTTGCCCTCATTAGACTCCCCTCTGGAAGCGCTTTCACTGCAAGCTGCAGATTCCCTCCTAACAGCAAGCTTTAGGATAGGGTACTGAATTGTATCTTAACTGCAGCTAATAATGCGATTTTGGCAAAGAGAATATCTCCCGCAGGGAAGCTGCTACCATCAAATGTTTGCCCTCATTAGACTCCCCTCTGGAAGCGCTTTCACTGCAAGCTGCAGATTCCCTCCTAACAGCAAGTTTAGGATAGGGTACTGAATTGTATCTTAACTGCAGCTAATAATGCGATTTTGGCAAAGAGAATATCTCCCGCAGGGAAGCTGCTACCATCAAATATTTGCCCTCATTAGACTCCCCTCTGGAAGCGCTTTCACTGCAAGCTGCAGATTCCCTCCTAACAGCAAGCTTTAGGATAGGGTACTGAATTGTATCTTACTTTCGCCTAGTAATGAGATTTTGGCAAAGAGAGTATCTCCCGCAGGGAAGCTGCTACCATCAAATGTTTGCCCTCGTTAGACTCCCCTCTGGAAGCGCTTTCACTGCAAGCTGCAGATTCCCTCCTAACAGCAAGCTTTAGGATAGGGTACTGAATTGTAACTTGCTGTCGCCTAATAATGCGATTTTGGCAAAGAGACTGTCTCCCGCAGGGAAGCTGTTACCATCAAACGTTTGCCCTCATTAGACTGCCCTCTGGAAGCGCTTTCACTGCAAGCTGCAGATTCCCTCCTAACAGCAAGCTTTAGGATAGGGTACTGAATTGTAACTTAACTGCGGCTCATAAGGCGATTTTGGCAAAGAGACTATCTCCGCAGGGAAGCTGCTACCATCAAATGTTTGCCCTCATTAGACTCCCCTCTGGAAGCGCTTTCACTGCAAGCTGCAGATTCCTTCCTAACAGCAAGCTTTCGGATAGGGTACTGAATTGTAACTTACTTTCGTCTAATAATGCGATATTGGCAAAGAGACTATTACTCGCAGGGAAGCTGCTGCCACCAAATGTTTGCCCTCATTAGACTCCCCTCTGGAAGCGCTTTCACTGCAAGCTGCAGATTCCCTCCTAACAGCAAGCTTTAGGATAGGGTACTGAATTCTAACTTACTTTCGCCTAATAATTCGATTTTGGCAAAGAGAGTATCTCCCGCAGGGAAGCTGCTACCATCAAATGTTTGCCCTCATTAGACTCCCCTCTGGAAGCGCTTTCACTGCAAGCTGCAGATTCCCTCCTAACAGCAAGCTTTAGGATAGGGTACTGAATTGTAACTTACTTTCGCCTAATAGTGCGATTCTGGCAAAGAGAGTATCTCCCGCAGTGAAGCTGCTACCATCAAATGTTTGCCCTCATTAGACTCCCCTCTGGAAGCGCTTTCACTGCAAGCTGCAGATTCCCTCCTAACAGCAAGCTTTAGGATAGGGTACTGAATTGTAACTTACTTTCGCCTAATAATGCGATTTTGGCAAAGAGAGTATCTCCCGCAGGGAAGCTGCTACCATCAAATGTTTGCCCTCATTAGACTCCCCTCTGGAAGCACTTTCACTGCAAGCTGCAGATTCCCTCCTAACAGCAAGCTTTAGGATAGGGTACTGAATTGTAACTTAACTGCGGCTTATAAGGCGATTATGGCAAAGAGAGTATCTCCCGCAGGGAAGCTGCTACCATTAAATGTTTGCCCTCGTTAGACTACCCTCTGGAAGCGCATTCACTTCAAGCTGCAGATTCCCTCCTAACAGCAAGCTTTAGGATAGGGTACTGAATTGTAACTTACTTTCGCCTAATAAGGCGACTTTCGAAAAGAGTATCTCCTGCAGGGAAGCTGATACTATCAAATGTTTGCCCTCATTAGACTCCCCTCTGGAAGCGCTTTCACTGCAAGCTGCAGATTCCCTCCTAACAGCAAGCTTTAGCATAGGGTACTGAATTGTAACTTAACTGCAGCTAATAAGGCGATTTTGGGAAAGAGAATATCTCCCGCAGGGAAGCTGCTACCATCAAATGTTTGCCCTCATTAGACTTCCCTCTGGAAGCGCTTTCACTGCAAGCTGCAGATTCCCTCCTAACAGCAAGCTTTAGGATAGGGTACTGAATTGTAACTTACTTTCGCCTAATAATGCGATTTTGGCAAAGAGAGTATCTCCCGCAGGGAAGCTGCTACCATCAAATGTTTGCCCTCATTAGACTCCCCTCTGGAAGCGCTTTCACTGCAAGCTGCAGATTCCCTCCTAACAGCAAGCTTTAGGATAGGGTACTGAATTGTAACTTACTTTCGCCTAATAATGCGATTTTGGCAAAGAGAGTATCTCCCGCAGGGCAGCTGCTACCATATAATGTTTGCCCTCATTAGACTCCCCTCTGGAAGCGCTTTCACTGCAAGCTGCAGATTCCCTCCTAACAGCAAGCTTTAGGATAGGGTACTGAATTGTAACTTACTTTCGCCTAATAATGCGATTTTGGCAAAGAGAGTATCTCCCGCAGGGAAGCTGCTACCATCAAATGTTTGCCCTCATTAGACTCCCCTCTGGAAGCGCTTTCACTGCAAGCTTCAGATTCCCTCCTAACAGCAAGCTTTAGGATAAGGTACTGAATTGTAACTTACTTTCGCCTAATAATGCGATTTTGGCAAAGAGAGTATCTCCCGCAGGGAAGCTGCTACCATCAAATGTTTGCCCTCGTTAGACTCCCCTCTGGAAGCGCTTTCACTGCAAGCTGCAGATTCCCTCCTAACAGCAAGCTTTAGGATAGGGTACTGAATTGTAACTTAACTGCGGATAATAAGGCGATTTTGGCAAAGAGAATATCTCCCGCAGGGAAGCTGCTACCATCAAATGTTTGCCCTCGTTAGACTCCCCTCTGGAAGCGCTTTCACTGCAAGCTGCAGATTCCCTCCTAACAGCAAGCATTAGGATAGGGTACTGAATTGTAACTTACTTTCGCCTAATAATGCGATTTTGGCAAAGAGAGTATCTCCCGCAGGGAAGCTGCTACCATCAAATGTTTGCCCTCATTAGACTCCCCTCTGGAAGCGCTTTCACTGCAAGCTGCAGATTCCCTCCTAACAGCAAGCTTTAGGATAGGGTACTGAATTGTAACTTACTTTCGCCTAATAATGCGATTTTGGCAAAGAGAGTATATCCCGCAGGGAAGCTGCTACCATCAAATGTTTGCCCTCATTAGACTCCCCTCTGGAAGCGCTTTCACTGTAAGCTGCAGATTCCCTCCTAACAGCAAGTTTATGATAGGTTACGGAATTGTAACTTACTTTCCCCTAATAAGGCGATTTTCGAAAAGAGTATCTCCTGCAGGGAAGCTGCTACTATCAAATGTTTGCCCTCATTAGACTCCCCTCTGGAAGCACTTTCACTGCAAGCTGCAGATTCCCTCCTAACAGCAAGCTTTAGGATAGGGTACTGAATTGTAACTTACTTCCGCCTAATTATGCGATTTTGGCAAAGAGAGTATCTCCCGCAGGGAAGCTGCTACCATCAAATGTTTGCCCTCGTTAGACTCCCCTCTGGAAGCGCTTTCACTGCAAGCTGCAGATTCCCTCCTAACAGCGAGCTTTAGGATAGGGTCCTGAATTGTAACTTAACTGCAACTAATAAGGCGATTATGGGAAAGAGAATATCTCCCGCAGGGAAGCTGCTACCATCAAATCTTTGCCCTCATTAGACTCCCCTCTGGAAGCGCTTTCACTGCAAGCTGCAGATTCCCTCCTAACAGCAAGCTTTAGGATAGGGTACTGAATTGTAACTTAACCGCGGCTAATAATGCGATTTTTTCAAAGAGAGTATCTCCCGCAGGGAAGCTGCTACCATCAAATGTTTGCCCTCATTAGACTCCCCTCTGGAAGCGCTTTCACTGCAAGCTGCAGATTCCCTCCTAACAGCAAGCTTTAGGATAGGGTAATGAATTGTATCTTAACTGCGGCTAATAAGGCGATTTTGGCAAAGAGAGTATCTCCCGCAGGGAAGCTGCTACCATCAAAAGTTTGCCCTCATTAGACTCCCCTCTGGAAGCGCTTTCACTGCAAGCTGCAGATTCCCTCCTAACAGCAAGCTTTAGGAAAGGGTACTGAATTGTAACTTACTTTCGCCTAATAATGCGATTTTGGCAAAGAGAGTATCTCCCGCAGGGAAGCTGCTACCATCAAATGTTTGCCCTCGTTAGACTCCCCTCTGGAAGCGCTTTCACTGCAAGCTGCAGATTCCCTCCTAACAGCAAGCTTTAGGATAGGGTACTGAATTGTAACTTACTTTCGCCTAATAATGCGATTTTGGCAAAGAGAGTATCTCCCGCAGGGAAGCTGCTACCATCAAATGTTTGCCCTCATTAGACTCCCCTCTGGAAGCGCTTTCACTGCAAGCTGCAGATTCCCTCCTAACAGCAAGCTTTAGGATAGGGTAATGAATTGTATCTTAACTGCGGCTAATAAGGCGATTTTGGCAAAGAGAGTATCTCCCGCAGGGAAGCTGCTACCATCAAATGTTTGCCCTCATTAGACTCCCCTCTGGAAGCGCTTTCACTGCAAGCTGCAGATTCCCTCCTAACAGCAAGCTTTAGGATAGGGTACTGAATTGTAACTTACTTTCGCCTAATAATGCGATTTTGGCAAAGAGAGTATCTCCCGCAGGGAAGCTGCTACCATCAAATGTTTGCCCTCGTTAGACTCCCCTCTGGAAGCGCTTTCACTGCAAGCTGCAGATTCCCTCCTAACAGCAAGCTTTAGGATAGGGTACTGAATTGTAACTTACTTTCGCCTAATAATGCGATTTTGGCAAAGAGAGTATCTCCCGCAGGGAAGCTGCTACCATCAAATGTTTGCCCTCATTAGACTCCCCTCTGGAAGCGCTTTCACTGCAAGCTGCAGATTCCCTCCTAACAGCAAGCTTTAGGATAAGGTACTGAATTGTAACTTACTTTCGCCTAATAATGCGATTTTGGCAAAGAGAGTATCTCCCGCAGGGAAGCTGCTACCATCAAATCTTTGCCCTCATTAGACTCCCCTCTGGAAGCGCTTTAACTGCAAGCTGCAGATTCCCTCCTAACAGCAAGCTTTAGGATAGGGTACTGAATTGTAACTTAACTGCGGCTTATACGGCGATTATGGCAAAGAGAGTATCTCCCGCAGGGAAGCTGCTACCATCAAATGTTTGCCCTCGTTAGACTACCCCCTGGAAGCGCATTCACTTCAAGGTGCAGATTCCCTCCTAACAGCAAGCTTTAGGATAGGGTACTGAATTGTAACTTACTTTCGCCTAATAATGCGATTTTGGCAAAGAGAGTATCTCCCGCAGGGAAGCTGCTACCATCAAATGTTTGCCCTCGTTAGACTCCCCTCTGGAAGCGCTTTCTCTGCAAGCTGCAGATTCCCTCCTAACAGCAAGCTTTAGGATAGGGTACTGAATTGTAACTTACTTTCGCCTAATAATGCGGTTTTGGAAAAGAGAGTATATCCCACAGGGAAGCTGCTACCATCAAATGTTTGCCCTCATTAGACTCCCCTCTGGAAGCGCTTTCACTGCAAGCTGCAGATTCCCTCCTAACAGCAATCTTTAGGATAGGGTACTGAATTGTATCTTAACTGCGGCTAATAAGGCGATATTGGAAAAGAGAGTATCTCCCGCAGGGAAGCTGCTACCATCAAATGTTTGCCCTCTTTAGACTCCCCTCTGGAAGCGCTTTCACTGCAAGCTGCAGATTCCCTCCTAAAAGCAAGCTTTAGGATAGGGTACTGAATTGTAACTTACTTTCGCCTAATAATGCGATTTTGGCAAAGAGAGTATATCCCGCAGGGAAGCTGCTACCATCAAATGTTTGCCCTCATTAGACTCCCCT
Source organism: Phaenicophaeus curvirostris (assembly GCF_032191515.1). NCBI lineage: Eukaryota > Metazoa > Chordata > Aves > Cuculiformes > Cuculidae > Phaenicophaeus > Phaenicophaeus curvirostris. Next base: position 235,598 of record NW_027206818.1, read on the forward strand.
CTGGAAGCGCTTTCACTGTAAGCTGCAGATTCCCTCCTAACAGCAAGTTTATGATAGGGTACGGAATTGTAACTTACTTTCGCCTAATAAGGCGATTTTCGAAAAGAGTATCTCCTGCAGGGAAGCTGATACTATCAAATGTTTGCCCTCATTAGACTCCCCTCTGGAAGCGCTTTCACTGCAAGCTGCAGATTCCCTCCTAACAGCAAGCTTTAGGATAGGGTCCTGAATTGTAACTTAACTGCAGCTAATAAGGCGATTTTGGGAAAGAGAATATCTCCCGCAGGGACGCTGCTACCATCAAATGTTTGCCCTCATTAGACTCCCCTCTGGAAGCGCTTTCACTGCAAGCTGCAGATTCCCTCCTAACAGCAAGCTTTAGGATAGGGTCCTGAATTGTAACTTACTTTCGCCTAATAATGCGATTTTGGCAAAGAGAGTATCTCCCGCAAGGCAGCTGCTACCATCAAATGTTTGCCCTCATTAGACTCCCCTCTGGAAGCGCTTTCACTGCAAGCTGCAGATTCCCTCCTAACAGCAAGCTTTAGGATAGGGTACTGAATTGTAACTTACTTTCGCCTAATAATGCGATTTTGGCAAAGAGAGTATCTCCCGCAAGGCAGCTGCTACCATCAAATGTTTGCCCTCATTAGACTCCCCTCTGGAAGCGCTTTCACTGCAAGCTGCAGATTCCCTCCTAACAGCAAGCTTTAGGATAGGGTACTGAATTGTAACTTACTTTCGCCTAATAATGCGATTTTGGCAAAGAGAGTATCTCCCGCAGGGAAGCTGCTACCATCAAATGTTTGCCCTCCTTAGACTCCCCTCCGGAAGCGCTTTCACTGCAAGCTTCAGATTCCCTCCTAACAGCAAGCTTTAGGATAAGGTACTGAATTGTAACTTACTTTTGCCTAATAATGCGATTTTGGCAAAGAGACTATCTCCCGCAGGGAAGCTGCTACCATCAAATGTTTGCCCTCATTAGACTCCCCTCTGGAAGCGCTTTCACTGCAAGCTGCAGATTCCCTCCTAACAGCAAGCTTTAGGATAGGGTACTGAATTGTAACTTAACTGCGGATAATAAGGCGATTTTGGGAAAGAGAATATCTCCCGCAGGGAAGCTGCTACCATCAAATGTTTGCCCTCATTAGACTCCCCTCTGGAAGCGCTTTCACTGCAAGCTGCAGATTCCCTCCTAACAGCAAGCTTTAGGATAGGGTACTGAATTGTAACTTAACTGCGGCTAATAAGGCGATTTTTTCAAAGAGAGTATCTCCCGCAGGGAAGCTGCTACCATCAAATGTTTGCCCTCATTAGACTCCCCTCTGGAAGCGCTTTCACTGCAAGCTGCAGATTCCCTCCTAACAGCAAGCTTTAGGATAGGGTAATGAATTGTATCTTAACTGCGGCTAATAAGGCGATTTTGGCAAAGAGAGTATCTCCCGCAGGGAAGCTGCTACCATCAAATTTTTGCCCTCATTAGACTCCCCTCTGGAAGCGCTTTCACTGCAAGCTGCAGATTCCCTCCTAACAGCAAGCTTTAGGAGAGGGTACTGAATTGTAACTTACTTTCGCCTAATAATGCGATTTTGGCAAAGAGAGTATCTCCCGCAGGGAAGCTGCTACCATCAAATGTTTGCCCTCATTAGACTCCCCTCTGGAAGCGCTTTCACTGCAAGCTGCAGATTCCCTCCTAACAGCAAGCTTTAGGATAGGGTACTGAATTGTAACTTACTTTCGCCTAATAATGCGATTTTGGCAAAGAGAGTATCTCCCGCAGGGAAGCTGCTACCATCAAATGTTTGCCCTCATTAGACTCCCCTCTGGAAGCGCTTTCACTGCAAGCTGCAGATTCCCTCCTAACAGCAAGCTTTAGGATAAGGTACTGAATTGTAACTTACTTTCGCCTAATAATGCGATTTTGGCAAAGAGAGTATCTCCCGCAGGGAAGCTGCTAACATCAAATGTTTGCCCTCATTAGACTCCCATCTGGAAGCGCTTTCACTGCAAGCTGCAGATTCCCTCCTAACAGCAAGCTGTAGGACAGTGTACTGAATTGTAACTTAACTGCGGCTAATAAGGCGATTTTGGCAAAGAGAATATCTCCCGCAGGGAAGCTGCTACCATCAAATGCTTGCCCTCATTAGACTCCCCTCTGGAAGCGCTTTCACTGCAAGCTGCAGATTCCCTCCTAACAGCAAGCTTTAGCATAGGGTACTGAATTGTAACTTACTTTCGCCTAATAATGCGATTTTGGCAAAGAGAGTATACCCCGCAGGGAAGATGCTACCATCAAATGCTTGCCCTCATTAGACTCCCCTCTGGAAGCGCTTTCACTGCAAGCTGCAGATTCCCTCCTAACAGCAAGCTTTAGGATAGGGTACTGAATTGTAACTTACTTTCGCCTAATAATGCGATTTTGGCAAAGAGAGTATCTCCCGCAGGGAAGCTGCTACCATCAAATGTTTGCCCTCATTAGACTCCCCTCTGGAAGCGCTTTCACTGCAAGCTGCAGATTCCCTCCTAACAGCAAGCTTTAGGATAGGGTACTGAATTGTAACTTAACTGCGGCTAATAAGGCGAATTTGGCAAAAAGAATATCTCCCGCAGGGAAGCTGCTACCATCAAATGTTTGCCCTCGTTAGACTCCCATCTGGAAGCGCTTTCACTGCAAGCTGCAGATTCCCTCCTAACAGCAAGCTTTAGGATAGGGTACTGAATTGTAACTTACTTTCGCCTAATAATGCGATTTTGGCAAAGAGAGTATCTCCCGCAGGGAAGCTGCTACCATCAAATGTTTGCCCTCATTAGACTCCCCTCTGGAAGCGCTTTCACTGCAAGCTGCAGATTCCCTCCTAACAGAAAGCTTTAGGATAGGGTACTGAATTGTAACTTAACTGCGGCTAATAAGGCGATTATGGCAAAGAGAATATCTCCCGCAGGGAAGCTGCTACCATCAAATATTTGCCCTCATTAGACTCCCCTCTGGAAGCACTTTCACTGCAAGCTGCAGATTCCCTCCAAACAGCAAGCTTTAGGATAGGGTACTGAATTGTAACTTACTTTCGCCTAATAATGCGATTTTGGCAAAGAGAGTATCTCCCGCAGGGAAGCTGCTACCATCAAATGTATGCCCTCATTAGACTACCCTGTGGAAGCGCTTTCACTGCAAGCTGCAGATTCCCTCCTAACAGCAAGCTTTAGGATAGGGTCCTGAATTGTAACTTACTTTCGCCTAATAAAGCGATTTTGGCAAATAGAATATCTCCCGCAGGGAAGCTGCTACCATCAAATCTTTGCCCTCATTAGACTCCCCTCTGGAAGCGCTTTCACTGCAAGCTGCAGATTCCCTCCTAACAGCAAGCTGTAGGATAGGGTACTGAATTGTAACTTACTTTCGCCTAATAATGCGATTTTGGCAAAGAGAGTATCTCCCGCAGGGAAGCTGCTACCATCAAATGTTTGCCCTCATTAGACTCCCCTCTGGAAGCGCTTTCACTGCAAGCTGCAGATACCCTCCTAACAGCAAGCTTTAGGATAGGGTACTGAATTGTAACTTACTTTCGCCTAATAACGCGATTATAGCAAAGAGAGTATCTCCCGCAGGGAAGATGCTACCATCAAATGTTTGCCCTCATTAGACTACCCTGTGGAAGCGCTTTCACTGCAAGCTGCAGATTCCCTCCTAACAGCAAGCTTTAGGATAGGGTCCTGAATTGTAACTTACTTTCGCCTAATAATTCGATTTTGGCAAAGAGAATATCTCCCGCAGGGAAGCTGTTACCATCAAATGTTTGCCCTCATTAGACTCCCCTCTGGAAGCGCTTTCACTGCAAGCTGCAGATTCCCTCCTAACAGCAAGCTTTAGGATAGGGTACTGAATTGTAACTTAACTGCGGCTAATAAGGCGATTATGGCAAAGAGAATATCTCCCGCAGGGAAGCTGCTACCATCAAATATTTGCCCTCATTAGACTCCCCTCTGGAAGCGCTTTCACTGCAAGCTGCAGATTCCCTCCTAACAGCAAGCTTTAGGATAGGGTACTGAATTGTAACTTACTTTCGCCTAATAATGCGATTTTGGCAAAGAGAGTATCTCCCGCAGGGATCTGCGACCATCAAATGTTTGCCCTCATTAGACTCCCCTCTGGAAGCGCTTTCACTGCAAGCTGCAGATTCCCTCCTAACAGCAAGCTTTAGGATAGGGTACAGAATTGTAACTTAACTGCGGCTAATAAGGCGATTATGGCAAAGAGAATATCTTACGCAGGGAAGCTGCTACCATCAAATATTTGCCCTCATTAGACTCCCCTCTGGAAGCGCTTTCACTGCAAGCTGCAGATTCCCTCCTAACAGCAAGCTTTAGGATAGCGTACTGAATTGTAACTTACTTTCGCCTAATAATGCGATTTTGGCAAAGAGACTATCTCCCGCAGGGAAGCTGCTACCATCAAATGTTTGCCCTCATTAGACTCCCCTCTGGAAGCGCTTTCACTGCAAGCTGCAGATTCCCTCCTAACAGCCACCTTTAGGATAGGGTACTGAATTGTAACTTACTTTCGCCTAATAATGCGATTTTGGCAAAGAGAATATCTCCCGCAGGGAAGCTGCTACCATCAAATGTTTGCCCTCATTAGACTCCTCTCTGGAAGTGCTTTCACTGCAAGCTGCAGATTCCCTCCTAACAGCAACCTTTAGGATAGTGTACTGAATTGTATCTTACTTTCGCCTCAAAATGCGATTTTGGCAAAGAGACTATCTCCCGCAGGGAAGCTGCTACCATCAAACGTTTGCCCTCATTAGACTCCCCTCTGGAAGCGCTTTCACTGCAAGCTGCAGATTCCCTCCTAACAGCAAGCTTTAGGATAGGGTACTGAATTGTAACTTACTTTCGCCTAATAATGCGATTTTGGCAAAGAGACTATCTCCCGCAGGGAAGCTGCTACCATCAAATGTTTGCCCTCATTAGACTCCCCTCTGGAAGCGCTTTCACTGCAAGCTGCAGATTCCTTCCTAACAGCAAGCTTTAGGATAGGGTACTGAATTGTAACTTACTTTCGCCTCATAGTGCGATTCTGGCAAAGAGTGTATCTCCCGCAGGGAAGCTGCTACCATCAAATATTTGCCCTCATTAGACTCCCCTCTGGAAGCGCTTTCACTGCAAGCTGCAGATTCCCTCCTAACAGCAAGCTTTAGGATAGGGTACTGAATTGTAACTTACTTTCGCCTAATAATGCGATTTTGGCAAAGAGAGTATCTCCCGCAGGGAAGCTGCTACCATCAAATGTTTGCCCTCGTTAGACTCCCCTCTGGAAGCGCTTTCACTGCAAGCTGCAGATTCCCTCCTAACAGCAAGCTTTAGGATAGGGTACTGAATTGTAACTTACTTTCGCCTAATAATGCGATTTTGGAAAAGAGAGTATCTCCCGCAGGGAAGCTGCTACCATCAAATCTTTGCCCTCATTAGACTCCCCTCTGGAAGCGCTTTCACTGCAAGCTGCAGATTCCCTCCTAACAGCAAGCTTTAGGATAGGGTACTGAATTGTAACTTAACTGCGGCTTATAAGGCGATTATGGCAAATAGAGTATCTCCCGCAGGGAAGCTGCTACCATCAAATGTTTGCCCTCGTTAGACTACCCTCTGGAAGCGCATTCACTTCAAGCTGCAGATTCCCTCCTAACAGCAAGCTTTACGATAGGGTACTGAATTGTAACTTACTTTCGCCTAATAATGCGATTTTGGCAAAGAGAGTATCTCCCGCAGGGAAGCTGCTACCATCAAATGTTTGCCCTCGTTAGACTCCCCTCTGGAAGCGCTTTCACTGCAAGCTGCAGATTCCTTCCTAACAGCAAGCTTTAGGATAGGGTACTGAATTGTAACTTACTTTCGCCTAATAATGCGATTTTGGCAAAGAGAGTATCTCCCGCAGGGAAGCTGCTACCATCAAATGTTTGCCCTCGTTAGACTCCCCTCTGGAAGCGCTTTCACTGCAAGCTGCAGATTCCCTCCTAACAGCAAGCTTTAGGATAGGGTACTGAATTGTAACTTAACTGCGTCTAATAAGGCGATTATGGCAAAGAGAGTATCTCCCGCAGGGAAGCTGCTACCATCAAATGTTTGCCCTCATTAGACTCCCCTCTGGAAGCGCTTTCACTGTAAGCTGCAGATTCCCTCCTAACAGCAAGTTTATGATAGTGTACGGAATTGTAACTTACTTTCGCCTAATAATGCGATTTTCGAAAAGAGTATCTCCTGCAGGGAAGCTGATACTATCAAATGTTTGCCCTCATTAGACTCCCCTCTGGAAGCACTTTCACTGCAAGCTGCAGATTCCCTCCTAACAGCAAGCTTTAGGATAGGGTCCTGAATTGTAACTTAACTGCAACTAATAAGGCGATTTTGGGAAAGAGAATATCTCCCGCAGGGAAGCTGCTACCATCAAATCTTTGCCCTCATTAGACTCCCCTCTGGAAGCGCTTTCACTGCAAGCTGCAGATTCCCTCCTAACAGCAAGCTTTAGGATAGGGTACTGAATTGTATCTTAACTGCGGCTAATAAGGCGATTTTGGCAAAAAGAGTATCTCCCGCAGGAAATCTTCTACCATCAAATGTTTGCCCTCATTAGACTCCCCTCTGGAAGCGCTTTCACTGCAAGCTGCAGATTCCCTCCTAACAGCAAGCTTTAGGATAGGGTAATGAATTGTATCTTAACTGCGGCTAATAAGGCGATTTTGGCAAAGAGAGTATCTCCCGCAGGGAAGCTGCTACCATCAAATGTTTGCCCTCATTAGACTCCCCTCTGGAAGCGCTTTCACTGCAAGCTGCAGATTCCCTCCTAACAGCAAGCTTTAGGATAGGGTACTGAATTGTAACTTACTTTCGCCTAATAATGCGATTTTGGCAAAGAGAGTATCTCCCGCAGGGAAGCTGCTACCATCAAATGTTTGCCCTCGTTAGACTCCCCTCTGGAAGCGCTTTCACTGCAAGCTGCAGATTCCCTCCTAACAGCAAGCTTTAGGATAGGGTACTGAATTGTAACTTACTTTCGCCTAATAATGCGATTTTGGCAAACAGAGTATCTCCCGCAGGGAAGCTGCTACCATCAAATGTTTGCCCTCATTAGACTGCCCTCTGGAAGCGCTTTCACTGCAAGCTGCAGATTCCCTCCTAACAGCAAGCTTTAGGATAAGGTACTGAATTGTAACTTACTTTCGCCTAATAATGCGATTTTGGCAAAGAGAGTATCTCCCGCAGGGAAGCTGCTAACATCAAATGTTTGCCCTCATTAGACTCCCCTCTGGAAGCGCTTTCACTGCAAGCTGCAGATTCCCTCCTAACAGCAAGCTTTAGGATAGGGTACTGAATTGTAACTTACTTTCGCCTAATAATGCGATATTGGCAAAGAGAGTATCTCCCGCAGGGAAGCTGCTACCATCAAATGTTTGCCCTCATTAGACTCCCCTCTGGAAGCGCTTTCACTGCAAGCTGCAGATTCCCTCCTAACAGCAAGCTTTAGGATAGGGTACTGAATTGTAACTTAACTGCGGCTAATAAGGCGATTTTAGCAAAGAGAATATCTCCCGCAGGGAAGCTGTTACCATCAAATGTTTGCCCTCATTAGACTCCCCTCTGGAAGCGCTTTCACTGCAAGCTGCAGATTCCCTCCTAACAGCAAGCTTTAGGATAGGGTACTGAATTGTAACTTACTTTCGCCTAATAATGCGATTTTGGCAAAGAGAGTATCTCCCGCAGGGAAGCTGCTACCATCAAATGTTTGCCCTCATTAGACTCCCCTCTGGAAGCGCTTTCACTGCAAGCTGCAGATTCCTTCGTAACAGCAAGCTTTAGGATAGGGTACTGAATTGTAACTTACTTTCGCCTAATAATGCGATTATAGCAAAGAGAGTATCTCCCGCAGGGAAGCTGCTACCATCAAATGTTTGCCCTCGTTAGACTCCCCTATGGAAGCGCTTTCACTGCAAGCTGCAGATTCCCTCCTAACAGCAAGCTTTAGGAGAGGGTACTGAATTGTAACTTACTTTCGCCTAATAATGCGATTTTGGCAAAGAGACTATCTCCCGCAGGGAAGCTGTTACCATCAAACGTTTGCCCTCATTAGACTCCCCTCTGGAAGCGCTTTCACTGCAAGCTGCAGATTCCCTCCTAACAGCAAGCTTTAGGATAGTGTACTGAATTGTAACTTAACTGCTTCTAATAAGGCGATTTTGGCAAAGAGACTATCTCCCGCAGGGAAGCTGCTACCATCAAATGTTTGCCCTCGTTAGACTCCCCTCTGGAAGCGCTTTCACTGCAAGCTGCAGATTCCCTCCTAACAGCAAGCTTTAGGAGAGGGTCCTGAATTGTAACTTACTTTCGCCTAATAATGCGATTTTGGCAAAGAGACTATCTCCCGCAGGGAAGCTGTTACCATCAAACGTTTGCCCTCATTAGACTCCCCTCTGGAAGCGCTTTCACTGCAAGCTGCAGATTCCTTCCTAACAGCAAGCTTTAGGATAGGGTACTGAATTGTAACTTACTTTCGCCTAATAATGGGATTTTGGCAAAGAGAGTATCTCCCGCAGGGAAGCTGCTACAATCAAATGTTTGCCCTCGTTAGACTCCCCTCTGGAAGCGCTTTCACTGCAAGCTGCAGATTCCCTCCTAACAGCAAGCTTTAGGATAGGGTACTGAATTGTAACTTACTTTCGCCTAATAATGCGATTATAGCAAAGAGAGTATCTCCCGCAGGGAAGCTGCTACCATCAAATGTTCACCCTCGTTAGACTACCCTCTGGAAGCGCTTTCACTGCAAGCTGCAGATTCCCTCCTAACAGCAAGCTTTAGGATAGGGTAATGAATTGTAACTTCTCTGCGGCTAATAAGCCGATTTTGGCAAAGAGACTATCTCCCGCAGGGAAGCTGCTACCATCAAATGTTTGCCCTCATTAGACTCCCCTCTGGAAGCGCTTTCACTGCAAGCTGCAGATTCCTTCCTAACAGCAAGCTTTCGGATAGGGTACTGAATTGTAACTTACTTTCGCCTAATAATGCGATTATAGCAAAGAGAGTATCTCCGGCAGGGAAGCTGCTACCATCAAATGTTTGCCCTCATTAGACTCCCCTCTGGAAGCGCTTTCACTGCAAGCTGCAGATTCCCTCCTAACAGCAAGCTTTAGGATAGGGTACTGAATTGTAACTTACTTTCGCCTAATAATGCGATTTTGGCAAAGAGAGTATCTCCCGCAGGGAAGCTGCTACCATCAAATGTTTGCCCTCATTAGACTCCCCTCTGGAAGCGCTTTCACTGCAAGCTGCAGATTCCCTCCTAACAGCAAGCTTTAGGATAGGGTACTGAATTGTAACTTAACTGCGGCTAATAAGGCGATTTTGGCAAAGAGACTATCTCCCGCAGGGAAGCTGCTACCGTCAAATGTTTGCCCTCATTAGACTCCCCTCTGGAAGCGCTTTCACTGCAAGCTTCAGATTCCTTCCTAACAGCAAGCTTTAGGATAGGGTACTGAATTGTAACTTACTTTCGCCTAATAATGCGATTTTGGCAAAGAGAATATAACTCGCAGGGAAGCTGCTGCCACCAAATGTTTGCCCTCATTAGACTCCCCTCTGGAAGCGCTTTCACTGCAAGCTGCAGATTCCCTCCTAACAGCAAGCTTTAGGATAGGGTACTGAATTGTAACTTACTTTCGCCTAATAATGCGATTTTGGCAAAGAGAGTATCTCCCGCAGGGAAGCTGCTACCATCAAATGTTTGCCCTCCTTAGACTCCCCTCTGGAAGCGCTTTCACTGCAAGCTGCAGATTCCTTCCTAACAGCAAGCTTTAGGATAGGGTACCGAATTGTAACTTACTTTCGCCTAATAATGCGATTTTGTCAAAGAGAGTATCTCCCGGAGGGAAGCTGCTACCATCAAATGTTTGCCCTCATTAGACTCCCCTCTGGAAGCGCTTTCACTGCAAGCTGCAGATTCCCTCCTAACAGCAAGCTTTAGGATAGGGTACTGAATTGTAACTTACTTTCGCCTAATAATGCGATTATAGCAAAGAGAGTATCTCCCGCAGGGAAGCTGCTACCATCAAATGTTTGCCCTCATTAGACTCCCCTCTGGAAGCGCTTTCACTGCAAGCTGCAGATTCCCTCCTAACAGCAAGCTTTAGGATAGGGTACTGAATTGTAACTTACTTTCGACTAATAATGCGATTTTGGCAAAAAGAGTATCTCCCGCAGGGAAGCTGCTACCATCAAATGTTTGCCCTCATTAGACTCCCCTCTGGAAGCGCTTTCACTGCAAGCTGCAGATTCCCTCCTAACAGCAAGCTTTAGGATAGGGTACTGAATTGTATCTTACTTTCGCCTAATAAAGCGATTTTGGCAAAGAGAGTATCTCCCGCAGGGAAGCTGCTACCATCAAATGTTTGCCCTCATTAGACTCCCCTCTGGAAGCGCTTTCACTGCAAGCTGCAGATTCCCTCCTAACAGCAAGCTTTAGGATAGGGTACTGAATTGTAACTTACTTTCGCCTAATAATGCGATTTTGGCAAAAAGAGTATCTCCCGCAGGGAAGCTGCTACCATCAAATGTTTGCCCTCATTAGACTCCCCTCTGGAAGCGCTTTCACTGCAAGCTGCAGATTCCCTCCTAACAGCAAGCTTTAGGGTAGGGTACTGAATTGTAACTTAACTGCGGCTAATAAGCCGATTTTGGCAAAGAGAGTATCTCCCGCAGGGAAGCTGCTACCATCAAATGTTTGCCCTCATTAGACTCCCCTCTGGAAGCGCTTTCACTGCAAGCTGCAGATTCCTTCCTAACAGCAAGCTTTAGGATAGGGTACTGAATTGTAACTTACTTTCGCCTAATAATGCGATTTTGGCAAAGAGAGTATCTCCCGCAGGGAAGCTGCTACCATCAAATATTTGCCCTCGTTAGACTCCCCTCTGGAAGCGCTTTCACTGCAAGCTGCAGATTCCCTCCTAACAGCAAGCTTTAGGATAGGGTACTGAATTGTAACTTACTTTCGCCTAATAATGCGATTTTGGCAAAGAGATTATCTCCCGCAGGGAAGCTGCTACCATCAAATGTTTGCCCTCATTAGACTCCCCTCTGGAAGCGCTTTCACTGCAAGCTGCAGATTCCCTCCTAACAGCAAGCTTTAGGATAGGGTACTGAATTGTAACTTAACTGCGGCTAATAAGGCGATTATGGCAAAGAGAATATCTCCCGCAGGGAAGCTGCTACCATCAAATATTTGCCCTCATTAGACTACCCTCTGGAAGCGCTTTCACTGCAAGCTGCAGATTCCCTCCTAACAGCAAGCTTTAGGATAGGGTACTGAATTGTATCTTTCTGTCGCCTAATAATGCGATTTTTGCAAAGAGACTGTCTCCCGCAGGGAAGCTGTTACCATCAAACGTTTGCCCTCATTAGACTCCCCTCTGGAAGCGCTTTCACTGCAAGCTGCAGATTCCCTCCTAACAGCAAGCTTTAGGATAGGGTACTGAATTGTATCTTACTTACGCCTAATAATGCGATTTTGGCAAAGAGAATATCTCCCGCAGGGAAGCTGCTACCATCAAATATTTGCCCTCATTAGACTCCCCTCTGGAAGCGCTTTCACTGCAAGCTGCAGATTCCCTCCTAACAGCAAGCTTTAGGATAGGGTACTGAATTGTAACTTACTTTCGCCTAGTAATGAGATTTTGGCAAAGAGAGTATCTCCGACAGGGAAGCTGCTACCATCAAATGTTTGCCCTCGTTAGACTCCCCTCTGGAAGCGCTTTCACTGCAAGCTGCAGATTCCCTCCTAACAGCAAGCTTTAGGATAGGGTACTGAATTGTAACTTAACTGCGGCTAATAAGGCGATTTTGGCAAAGAGACTATCTCCCGCAGGGAAGCTGCTACCGTCAAATGTTTGCCCTCATTAGACTCCCCTCTGGAAGCGCTTTCACTGCAAGCTTCAGATTCCTTCCTAACAGCAAGCTTTAGGATAGGGTACTGAATTGTAACTTACTTTCGCCTAATAATGCGATTTTGGCAAAGAGACTATAACTCGCAGGGAAGCTGCTGCCACCAAATGTTTGCCCTCATTAGACTCCCCTCTGGAAGCGCTTTCACTGCAAGCTGCAGATTCCCTCCTAACAGCAAGCTTTAGGATAGGGTACTGAATTGTAACTTAACTGCGGATAATAATTCAAAATTGGAAAAGAGATTATCTCCCGCAGGGAAGCTGCTACCATCAAATGTTTGCCCTCGTTAGACTCCCCTCTGGAAGCGCTTTCACTGCAAGCTGCAGATTCCCTCCTAACAGCAAGCTTTAGGATAGGGTACTGAATTGTAACTTACTTTCGCCTAATAATGCGATTTTGGCAAAGAGACTATAACTCGCAGGGAAGCTGCTGCCACCAAATGTTTGCCCTCATTAGACTCCCCTCTGGAAGCGCTTTCACTGCAAGCTGCAGATTCCCTCCTAACAGCAAGCTTTAGGATAGGGTACTGAATTGTAACTTACTTTCACCTAATAATGCGATTTTGGCAAAGAGACTATCTCCCGCAGGGAAGCTGCTACCATCAAATGTTTGCCCTCATTATACTCCGCTCTGGAAGCACTTTCACTGCAAGCTGCAGATTCCTTCCTAACAGCAAGCTTTAGGATAGGGTACTGAATTGTAACTTACTTTCGCCTAATAATGGGATTTTGGCAAAGAGAGTATCTCCCGCAGGGATGCTGCTACCATCTAATATTTGCCCTCATTAGACTCCCCTCTGGAAGCGCTTTCACTGCAAGCTGCAGATTCCCTCCTAACAGCAAGCTTTAGGATAAGTTACTGAATTGAAACTTACTTTCGCCTAATAATGGGATTTTGGCAAAGAGAGTATCTCCCGCAGGGATGCTGCTACCATCTAATATTTGCCCTCATTAGACTCCCCTCTGGAAGCGCTTTCACTGCAAGCTGCAGATTCCCTCCTAACAGCAATCTTTAGGAAAGGGTACTGAATTGTAACTTACTTTCGCCTAATAAGGCGATTTTGGCAAAGAGAGTATCTCCCGCAGGGAAGCTGCTACCATCAAATGTTTGCCCTCGTTAGACTCCCCTCTGGAAGCGCTTTCACTGCAAGCTGCAGATTCCCTCCTAACAGCAATCTTTAGGATAGGGTACTGAATTGTAACTTACTTTCGCCTAATAAGGCGATTTTGGCAAAGAGACTATCTCCGCAGGGAAGCTGCTACCATCAAATGTTTGCCCTCATTAGACTCCCCTCTGGAAGCGCTTTCACTGCAAGCTGCAGATTCCTTCCTAACAGCAAGCTTTAGGATAGGGTACTGAATTGTAACTTACTTTCGCCTAATAATGCGATTTTGGCAAAGAGAGTATCTCCCGCAGGGAAGCTGCTACCATCAAATGTTTGCCCTCATTAGACTCCCCTCTGGAAGCGCTTTCACTGCAAGCTGCAGATTCCCTCCTAACAGCAAGCTTTAGGATAGGGTACTGAATTGTATCTTAACTGCAGCTAATAATGCGATTTTGGCAAAGAGAATATCTCCCGCAGGGAAGCTGCTACCATCAAATATTTGCCCTCATTAGACTCCCCTCTGGAAGCGCTTTCACTGCAAGCTGCAGATTCCCTCCTAACAGCAAGCTTTAGGATAGGGTACTGAATTGTAACTTACTTTAGCCTAATAATGCGATTTTGGCAAAGAGAGTATCTCCCACAGGGAAGCTGCTACCATCAAATGTTTGCCCTCGTTAGACTCCCCTCTGGAAGCGCTTTCACTGCAAGCTGCAGATTCCCTCCTAACAGCAAGCTTTAGGATAGGGTACTGAATTGTAACTTACTGTCGCCTAATAATGCGATTTTGGCAAAGAGACTGTCTCCCGCAGGGAAGCTGTTACCATCAAACGTTTGCCCTCATTAGACTCCCCTCTGGAAGCGCTTTCACTGCAAGCTGCAGATTCCCTCCTAACAGCAAGCTTTAGGATAGGGTACTGAATTGTAACTTAACTGCGGCTCATAAGGCGATTTTGGCAAAGAGACTATCTCCGCAGGGAAGCTGCTACCATCAAATGTTTGCCCTCATTAGACTCCCCTCTGGAAGCGCTTTCACTGCAAGCTGCAGATTCCTTCCTAACAGCAAGCTTTCGGATAGGGTACTGAATTGTAACTTACTATCGTCTAATAATGCGATATTGGCAAAGAGACTATTACTCACAGGGAAGCTGCTGCCACCAAATGTTTGCCCTCATTAGACTCCCCTCTGGAAGCGCTTTCACTGCAAGCTGCAGATTCCCTCCTAACAGCAAGCTTTAGGATAGGGTACTGAATTGTAACTTACTTTCGCCTAATAATGCGATTTTGGCAAAGAGAGTATCTCCCGCAGGGAAGCTGCTACCATCAAATGTTTGCCCTCATTAGACTCCCCTCTGGAAGCGCTTTCACTGCAAGCTGCAGATTCCCTCCTAACAGCAAGCTTTAGGATAGGGTACTGAATTGTAACTTACTTTTGCCTAATAATGCGATTTTGGCAAAGAGACTATCTCCCGCAGGGAAGCTGCTACCATAAAATCTTTGCCCTCATTAGACTCCCCTCTGGAAGCGCTTTCACTGCAAGCTGCAGATTCCCTCCTAACAGCAAGCTTTAGGATAGGGTACTGAATTGTAACTTACTTTCGCCTAATAATGCGATTTTGGCAAAGAGAGTATCTCCCGCAGGGAAGCTGCTACCATCAAATGTTTGCCCTCATTAGACTCCCCTCTGGAAGCGCTTTCACTGCAAGCTGCAGATTCCCTCCTAACAGCAAGCTTTAGGATAGGGTACTGAATTGTAACTTACTTTCGCCTAATAATGCGATTTTGGCAAAGAGAGTATCTCCCGCAGGGAAGCTGCTACCATCAAATGTTTGCCCTCATTAGACTCCCCTCTGGAAGCGCTTTCACTGCAAGCTGCAGATTCCCTCCTAACAGCAAGCTTTAGGATAGGGTACTGAATTGTAACTTACTTTCGCCTACTAATTCGATTTTGGCAAAGAGAGTATCTCCCGCAGGGAAGCTGCTACCATCAAATGTTTGCCCTCATTAGACTCCCCTCTGGAAGCGCTTTCACTGCAAGCTGCAGATTCCCTCCTAACAGCAAGCTTTAGGATAAGGTACTGAATTGTAACTTACTTTCGCCTAATAGTGCGATTCTGGCAAAGAGAGTATCTCCCGCAGGGAAGCTGCTACCATCAAATATTTGCCCTCATTAGACTCCCCTCTGGAAGCGCTTTCACTGCAAGCTGCAGATTCCCTTCTAACAGCAAGCTTTAGGATAGGGTACTGAATTGTAACTTACTTTCGCCTAATAATGCGATTTTGGCAAAGAGAGTATCTCCCGCAGGGAAGCTGCTACCATCAAATCTTTGCCCTCACTAGACTCCCCTCTGGAAGCGCTTTCACTGCAAGCTGCAGATTCCCTCCTAACAGCAAGCTTTAGGATAGGGTACTGAATTGTAACTTAACTGCGGCTTATAAGGCGATTATGGCAAAGACAGTATCTCCCGCAGGGAAGCTGCTACCATCAAATGTTTGCCCTCATTAGACTACCCTCTGGAAGCGCATTCACTTCAAGCTGCAGATTCCCTCCTAACAGCAAGCTTTAGGATAGGGTACTGAATTGTAACTTACTTTCGCCTAATAATGCGATTTTGGCAAAGAGAGTATCTCCCGCAGGGAAGCTGCTACCATCAAATGTTTGCCCTCGTTAGACTCCCCTCTGGAAGCGCTTTCACTGCAAGCTGCAGATTCCTTCCTAACAGCAAGCTTTAGGATAGGGTACTGAATTGTATCTTAACTGCGGCTAATAAGGCGATATTGGAAAAGAGAGTATCTCCCGCAGGGAAGCTGCTACCATCAAATGTTTGCCCTCATTAGACTCCCCTCTGGAAGCGCTTTCACTGCAAGCTGCAGATTCCCTCCTAACAGCAACCTTTAGGATAGGGTACTGAATTGTAACTTAACTGCGGCTAATAAGGCGATTTTGGCAATGAGAGTATCTCCCGCAGGGAAGCTGCTACCATCAAATGTTTGCCCTCATTAGACTCCCCTCTGGAAGCGCTTTCACTGTAAGCTGCAGATTCCCTCCTAACAGCAAGTTTATGATAGGGTACGGAATTGTAACTTACTTTCGCCTAATAAGGCGATTTTCGAAAAGAGTATCTCCTGCAGGGAAGCTGATACTATCAAATGTTTGCCCTCATTAGACTCCCCTCTGGAAGCACTTTCACTGCAAGCTGCAGATTCCCTCCTAACAGCAAGCTTTAGGATAGGGTCCTGAATTGTAACTTAACTGCAGCTAATAAGGCGATTTTGGGAAAGAGAATATCTCCCGCAGGGAAGCTGCTACCATCAAATGTTTGCCCTCATTAGACTCCCCTCTGGAAGCGCTTTCACTGCAAGCTGCAGATTCCCTCCTAACAGCAACCTTTAGGATAGGGTACTGAATTGTAACTTAACTGCGGCTAATAAGGCGATTTTGTCAAAGAGAGTATCTCCCGCAGGGAAGCTGCTACCATCAAATGTTTGCCCTCATTAGACTCCCCTCTGGAAGCGCTTTCACTGCAAGCTGCAGATTCCCTCCTAACAGCAAGCTTTAGGATATGGTACTGAATTGTAACTTACTTTCGCCTAATAATGCGATTTTGGCAAAGAGAGTATCTCCCGCAGGGCAGCTGCTACCATCAAATGTTTGCCCTCATTAGACTCCCCTCTGGAAGCGCTTTCACTGCAAGCTGCAGATTCCCTCCTAACAGCAAGCTTTAGGATATGGTACTGAATTGTAACTTACTTTCGCCTAATAATGCGATTTTGGCAAAGAGAGTATCTCCCGCAGGGAAGCTGCTACCATCAAATGTTTGCCCTCATTACACTCCCCTCTGGAAGCGCTTTCACTGCAAGCTTCAGATTCCCTCCTAACAGCAAGCTTTAGGATAAGGTACTGAATTGTAACTTACTTTCGCCTAATAATGCGATTTTGGCAAAGAGAGTATCTCCCGCAGGGAAGCTGCTACCATCAAATGTTTGCCCTCGTTAGACTCCCCTCTGGAAGCGCTTTCACTGCAAGCTGCAGATTCCCTCCTAACAGCAAGCTTTAGGATAGGGTACTGAATTGTAACTTAACTGCGGATAATAAGGCGATTTTGGCAAAGAGAATATCTCCCGCAGGGAAGCTGCTACCATCAAATGTTTGCCCTCGTTAGACTCCCCTCTGGAAGCGCTTTCACTGCAAGCTGCAGATTCCCTCCTAACAGCAAGCTTTAGGATAGGGTACTGAATTGTAACTTACTTTCGCCTAATAATGCGATTTTGGCAAAGAGAGTATCTCCCGCAGGGAAGCTGCTACCATCAAATGTTTGCCCTCATTAGACTCCCCTCTGGAAGCGCTTTCACTGCAAGCTGCAGATTCCCTCCTAACAGCAAGCTTTAGGATAGGGTACTGAATTGTAACTTAACTGCGGCTAATAATGCGATTTTGGCAAAGAGAGTATCTCCCGCAGGGAAGCTGCTACCATCAAATGTTTGCCCTCATTAGACTCCCCTCTGGAAGCGCATTCACTTCAAGCTGCAGATTCCCTCCTAACAGCAAGCTTTAGGATAGGGTACTGAATTGTAACTTACTTTCGCCTAATAATGCGATTTTGGCAAAGAGAGTATCTCCCGCAGGGAAGCTGCTACCATCAAATGTTTGCCCTCGTTAGACTCCCCTCTGGAAGCGCTTTCACTGCAAGCTGCAGATTCCTTCCTAACAGCAAGCTTTAGGATAGGGTACTGAATTGTAACTTACTTTCGCCTAATAATGCGATTTTGGCAAAGAGACTATCTCCCGCAGGGAAGCTGTTACCATCAAATGTTTGCCCTCGTTAGACTCCCCTCTGGAAGCGCTTTCACTGCAAGCTGCAGATTCCCTCCTAACAGCAAGCTTTAGGATAGGGTACTGAATTGTAACTTACTTTCGCCTAATAATGCGATTTTGGCAAAGAGAGTATCTCCCGCAGGGAAGCTGCTACCATCAAATGTTTGCCCTCATTAGACTCCCCTCTGGAAGTGCTTTCACTGCAAGCTGCAGATTCCCTCCTAACAGCAAGCTTTAGGATAGGGTACTGAATTGTAACTTAACTGCGTCTAATAAGGCGATTTTGGCAAAGAGAGTATCTCCCGCAGGGAAGCTGCTACCATCAAATGTTTGCCCTCATTAGAATCCCCTCTGGAAGCGCTTTCTCTGCAAGCTGCAGATTCCGTCCTAACAGCAAGCTTTAGGATAGGGTACTGAATTGTAACTTACTTTCGCCTAATAATGCAGTTTTGGAAAAGAGAGTATCTCCCGCAGGGAAGCTGCTACCATCAAATGTTTGCCCTCATTAGACTCCCCTCTGGAAGCGCTTTCACTGCAAGCTGCAGATTCCCTCCTAACAGCAAGCTTTAGGATAGGGTACTGAATTGTATCTTAACTGCGGCTAATAAGGCGATATTGGAAAAGAGAGTATCTCCCGCAGGGAAGCTGCTACCATCAAATGTTTGCCCTCTTTAGACTCCCCTCTGGAAGCGCTTTCACTGCAAGCTGCAGATTCCCTCCTAAAAGCAAGCTTTAGGATAGGGTACTGAATTGTAACTTACTTTCGCCTAATAATGCGATTTTGGCAAAGAGACTATATCCCGCAGGGAAGCTGCTACCATCAAATGTTTGCCCTCATTAGACTCCCCTCTGGAAGCGCTTTCACTGTAAGCTGCAGATTCCCTCCTAACAGCAAGTTTATGATAGGGTACGGAATTGTAACTTACTTTCGCCTAATAAGGCGATTTTCGAAAAGAGTATCTCCTGCAGGGAAGCTGATACTATCAAATGTTTGCCCTCATTAGACTCCCCTCTGGAAGCACTTTCACTGCAAGCTGCAGATTCCCTCCTAACAGCAAGCTTTAGGATAGGGTCCTGAATTGTAACTTACTTTCGCCTAATAATGCGATTTTGGCAAAGAGAGTATCTCCCGCAGGGCAGCTGCTACCATCAAATGTTTGCCCTCATTAGACTCCCCTCTGGAAGCGCTTTCACTGCAAGCTGCAGATTCCCTCCTAACAGCAAGCTTTAGGATATGGTACTGAATTGTAACTTACTTTCGCCTAATAATGCGATTTTGGCAAAGAGAGTATCTCCCGCAGGGAAGCTGCTACCATCAAATGTTTGCCCTCATTACACTCCCCTCTGGAAGCGCTTTCACTGCAAGCTTCAGATTCCCTCCTAACAGCAAGCTTTAGGATAAGGTACTGAATTGTAACTTACTTTCGCCTAATAATGCGATTTTGGCAAAGAGAGTATCTCCCGCAGGGAAGCTGCTACCATCAAATGTTTGCCCTCGTTAGACTCCCCTCTGGAAGCGCTTTCACTGCAAGCTGCAGATTCCCTCCTAACAGCAAGCTTTAGGATAGGGTACTGAATTGTAACTTAACTGCGGATAATAAGGCGATTTTGGCAAAGAGAATATCTCCCGCAGGGAAGCTGCTACCATCAAATGTTTGCCCTCGTTAGACTCCCCTCTGGAAGCGCTTTCACTGCAAGCTGCAGATTCCCTCCTAACAGCAAGCTTTAGGATAGGGTACTGAATTGTAACTTACTTTCGCCTAATAATGCGATTTTGGCAAAGAGAGTATCTCCCGCAGGGAAGCTGCTACCATCAAATGTTTGCCCTCATTAGACTCCCCTCTGGAAGCGCTTTCACTGCAAGCTGCAGATTCCCTCCTAACAGCAAGCTTTAGGATAGGGTACTGAATTGTAACTTACTTTCGCCTAATAATGCGATTTTGGCAAAGAGAGTATCTCCCGCAGGGAAGCTGCTACCATCAAATGTTTGCCCTCGTTAGACTCCCCTCTGGAAGCGCTTTCACTGCAAGCTGCAGATTCCCTCCTAACAGCAAGCTTTAGGATAGGGTACTGAATTGTAACTTAACTGCGGCTAATAAGGCGATTTTGGCAAAGAGACTATCTCCCGCAGGGAAGCTGCTACCGTCAAATGTTTGCCCTCATTAGACTCCCCTCTGGAAGCGCTTTCACTGCAAGCTTCAGATTCCTTCCTAACAGCAAGCTTTAGGATAGGGTACTGAATTGTAACTTACTTTCGCCTAATAATGCGATTTTGGCAAAGAGACTATAACTCGCAGGGAAGCTACTGCCACCAAATGTTTGCCCTCATTAGACTCCCCTCTGGAAGCGCTTTCACTGCAAGCTGCAGATTCCCTCCTAACAGCAAGCTTTAGGATAGGGTACTGAATTGTAACTTAACTGCGGATAATAATTCAAAATTGGAAAAGAGATTATCTCCCGCAGGGAAGCTGCTACCATCAAATGTTTGCCCTCGTTAGACTCCCCTCTGGAAGCGCTTTCACTGCAAGCTGCAGATTCCCTCCTAACAGCAATCTTTAGGATAGTGTACTGAATTGTAACTTACTTTCGCCTAATAATGCGATTTTGGCAAAGAGACTGTCTCCGCAGGGAAGCTGCTACCATCAAATGTTTGCCCTCATTAGACTCCCCTCTGGAAGCGCTTTCACTGCAAGCTGCAGATTCCTTCCTAACAGCAAGCTTTAGGATAGGGTACTGAATTGTAACTTACTTTCGCCTAATAATGCGATATTGGCAAAGAGACTATTACTCGCAGGGAAGCTGCTGCCACCAAATGTTTGCCCTCATTAGACTCCCCTCTGGAAGCGCTTTCACTGCAAGCTGCAGATTCCCTCCTAACAGCAAGCTTTAGGATAGGGTACTGAATTGTAACTTACTTTCGCCTAATAATGCGATTTTGGAAAAGAGACTATCTCCTGCAGGGAAGCTGCTACCATCAAATGTTTGCCCTCATTACACTCCCCTCTGGAAGCGCTTTCACTGCAAGCTGCAGATTCCCTCCTAACAGCAAGCTTTAGGATAGGGTACTGAATTGTAACTTTCTTTCGCCTAATAATGCGATTTTGGCAAAGAGAGTATCTCCCGCAGGGAAGCTGCTACCATCAAATGTTTGCCCTCATTAGACTCCCCTCTGGAAGCGCTTTCACTGCAAGCTGCAGATTCCCTCCTAACAGCAAGCTTTAGGATAGGGTACTGAATTGTATCTTAACTGCAGCTAATAATGCGATTTTGGGAAAGAGAATATCTCCCGCAGGGAAGCTGCTACCATCAAATATTTGCCCTCATTAGACTCCCCTCTGGAAGCGCTTTCACTGCAAGCTGCAGATTCCCTCCTAACAGCAAGCTTTAGGATAGGGTACTGAATTGTAACTTACTTTCGCCTAATAATGCGATTTTGGCAAAGAGAGTATCTCCCGCAGGGAAGCTGTTACCATCAAACGTTTGCCCTCATTAGACTCCCCTCTGGAAGCGCTTTCACTGCAAGCTGCAGATTCCCTCCTAACAGCAAGCTTTAGGATAGGGTACTGAATTGTAACTTACTTTCGCCTAATAATGCGATTTTGGCAAAGAGAGTATATCCCGCAGGGAAGCTGCTACCATCAAATGTTTGCCCTCATTAGACTCCCCTCTGGAAGCGCTTTCACTGCAAGCTGCAGATTCCTTCCTAACAGCAAGCTTTAGGATAGGGTACTGAATTGTAACTTACTTTCGCCTTATAATGCGATTTTGACAAAGAGACTATCTCCCGCAGGGAAGCTGCTACCATCAAATGTTTGCCCTCATTAGACTCCCCTCTGGAAGCGCTTTCACTGCAAGCTGCAGATTCCCTCCTAACAGCAAGCTTTAGGATAGGGTACTGAATTGTAACTTACTTTCGCCTAATAATGCGATTTTGGCAAAGAGACTATCTCCCGCAGGGAAGCTGCTACCATAAAATCTTTGCCCTCATTAGACTCCCCTCTGGAAGCGCTTTCACTGCAAGCTGCAGATTCCCTCCTAAAAGCAAGCTTTAGGATAGGGTACTGAATTGTAACTTACTTTCGCCTAATAATGCGATTTTGGCAAAGAGACTATATCCCGCAGGGAAGCTGCTACCATCAAATGTTTGCCCTCATTAGACTCCCCTCTGGAAGCGCTTTCACTGTAAGCTGCAGATTCCCTCCTAACAGCAAGTTTATGATAGGGTACGGAATTGTAACTTACTTTCGCCTAATAAGGCGATTTTCGAAAAGAGTATCTCCTGCAGGGAAGCTGATACTATCAAATGTTTGCCCTCATTAGACTCCCCTCTGGAAGCACTTTCACTGCAAGCTGCAGATTCCCTCCTAACAGCAAGCTTTAGGATAGGGTCCTGAATTGTAACTTAACTGCAGCTAATAAGGCGATTTTGGGAAAGAGAATATCTCCCGCAGGGAAGCTGCTACCATCAAATGTTTGCCCTCATTAGACTCCCCTCTGGAAGCGCTTTCACTGCAAGCTGCAGATTCCCTCCTAACAGCAACCTTTAGGATAGGGTACTGAATTGTAACTTACTTTCGCCTAATAATGCGATTTTGGCAAAGAGAGTATCTCCCGCAGGGAAGCTGTTACCATCAAACGTTTGCCCTCATTAGACTCCCCTCTGGAAGCGCTTTCACTGCAAGCTGCAGATTCCCTCCTAACAGCAAGCTTTAGGATAGGGTACTGAATTGTAACTTACTTTCGCCTAATAATGCGATTTTGGCAAAGAGAGTATCTCCCGCAGGGAAGCTGTTACCATCAAACGTTTGCCCTCATTAGACTCCCCTCTGGAAGCGCTTTCACTGCAAGCTGCAGATTCCCTCCTAACAGCAAGCTTTAGGATAGGGTACTGAATTGTAACTTACTTTCGCCTAATAATGCGATTTTGGCAAAGAGAGTATATCCCGCAGGGAAGCTGCTACCATCAAATGTTTGCCCTCATTAGACTCCCCTCTGGAAGCGCTTTCACTGCAAGCTGCAGATTCCTTCCTAACAGCAAGCTTTAGGATAGGGTACTGAATTGTAACTTACTTTCGCCTAATAATGCGATTTTGACAAAGAGACTATCTCCCGCAGGGAAGCTGCTACCATCAAATGTTTGCCCTCATTAGACTCCCCTCTGGAAGCGCTTTCACTGCAAGCTGCAGATTCCCTCCTAACAGCAAGCTTTAGGATAGGGTACTGAATTGTAACTTACTTTCGCCTAATAATGCGATTTTGGCAAAGAGACTATCTCCCGCAGGGAAGCTGCTACCATAAAATCTTTGCCCTCATTAGACTCCCCTCTGGAAGCGCTTTCACTGCAAGCTGCAGATTCCCTCCTAAAAGCAAGCTTTAGGATAGGGTACTGAATTGTAACTTACTTTCGCCTAATAATGCGATTTTGGCAAAGAGACTATATCCCGCAGGGAAGCTGCTACCATCAAATGTTTGCCCTCATTAGACTCCCCTCTGGAAGCGCTTTCACTGTAAGCTGCAGATTCCCTCCTAACAGCAAGTTTATGATAGGGTACGGAATTGTAACTTACTTTCGCCTAATAAGGCGATTTTCGAAAAGAGTATCTCCTGCAGGGAAGCTGATACTATCAAATGTTTGCCCTCATTAGACTCCCCTCTGGAAGCACTTTCACTGCAAGCTGCAGATTCCCTCCTAACAGCAAGCTTTAGGATAGGGTCCTGAATTGTAACTTAACTGCAGCTAATAAGGCGATTTTGGGAAAGAGAATATCTCCCGCAGGGAAGCTGCTACCATCAAATGTTTGCCCTCATTAGACTCCCCTCTGGAAGCGCTTTCACTGCAAGCTGCAGATTCCCTCCTAACAGCAAGCTTTAGGATAGGGTACTGAATTGTAACTTACTTTCGCCTAATAATGCGATTTTGGCAAAGAGAGTATCTCCCGCAGGGCAGCTGCTACCATCAAATGTTTGCCCTCATTAGACTCCCCTCTGGAAGCGCTTTCACTGCAAGCTGCAGATTCCCTCCTAACAGCAAGCTTTAGGATAGGGTACTGAATTGTAACTTACTTTCGCCTAATAATGCGATTTTGGCAAAGAGAGTATCTCCCGCAGGGAAGCTGCTACCATCAAATGTTTGCCCTCATTACACTCCCCTCTGGAAGCGCTTTCACTGCAAGCTGCAGATTCCCTCCTAACAGCAAGCTTTAGGATAAGGTACTGAATTGTAACTTACTTTCGCCTAATAATGCGATTTTGGCAAAGAGAGTATCTCCCGCAGGGAAGCTGCTACCATCAAATGTTTGCCCTCGTTAGACTCCCCTCTGGAAGCGCTTTCACTGCAAGCTGCAGATTCCCTCCTAACAGCAAGCTTTAGGATAGGGTACTGAATTGTAACTTAACTGCGGATAATAAGGCGATTTTGGCAAAGAGAATATCTCCCGCAGGGAAGCTGCTACCATCAAATGTTTGCCCTCGTTAGACTCCCCTCTGGAAGCGCTTTCACTGCAAGCTGCAGATTCCCTCCTAACAGCAAGCTTTAGGATAGGGTACTGAATTGTAACTTACTTTCGCCTAATAATGCGATTTTGGCAAAGAGAGTATCTCCCGCAGGGAAGCTGCTACCATCAAATGTTTGCCCTCATTAGACTCCCCTCTGGAAGCGCTTTCACTGCAAGCTGCAGATTCCCTCCTAACAGCAAGCTTTAGGATAGGGTACTGAATTGTAACTTACTTTCGCCTAATAATGCGATTTTGGCAAAGAGAGTATCTCCCGCAGGGAAGCTGCTACCATCAAATGTTTGCCCTCGTTAGACTCCCCTCTGGAAGCGCTTTCACTGCAAGCTGCAGATTCCCTCCTAACAGCAAGCTTTAGGATAGGGTACTGAATTGTAACTTAACTGCGGCTAATAAGGCGATTTTGGCAAAGAGACTATCTCCCGCAGGGAAGCTGCTACCGTCAAATGTTTGCCCTCATTAGACTCCCCTCTGGAAGCGCTTTCACTGCAAGCTTCAGATTCCTTCCTAACAGCAATCTTTAGGATAGGGTACTGAATTGTAACTTACTTTCGCCTAATAATGCGATTTTGGCAAAGAGACTATAACTCGCAGGGAAGCTACTGCCACCAAATGTTTGCCCTCATTAGACTCCCCTCTGGAAGCGCTTTCACTGCAAGCTGCAGATTCCCTCCTAACAGCAAGCTTTAGGATAGGGTACTGAATTGTAACTTAACTGCGGATAATAATTCAAAATTGGAAAAGAGATTATCTCCCGCAGGGAAGCTGCTACCATCAAATGTTTGCCCTCGTTAGACTCCCCTCTGGAAGCGCTTTCACTGCAAGCTGCAGATTCCCTCCTAACAGCAATCTTTAGGATAGGGTACTGAATTGGAACTTACTTTCGCCTAATAATGCGATTTTGGCAAAGAGACTGTCTCCGCAGGGAAGCTGCTACCATCAAATGTTTGCCCTCATTAGACTCCCCTCTGGAAGCGCTTTCACTGCAAGCTGCAGATTCCCTCCTAACAGCAAGCTTTAGGATAGGGTACTGAATTGTAACTTACTTTCGCCTAATAATGCGATATTGGCAAAGAGACTATTACTCGCAGGGAAGCTGCTGCCACCAAATGTTTGCCCTCATTAGACTCCCCTCTGGAAGCGCTTTCACTGCAAGCTGCAGATTCCCTCCTAACAGCAAGCTTTAGGATAGGGTACTGAATTGTAACTTACTTTCGCCTAATAATGCGATTTTGGAAAAGAGACTATCTCCTGCAGGGAAGCTGCTACCATCAAATGTTTGCCCTCATTACACTCCCCTCTGGAAGCGCTTTCACTGCAAGCTGCAGATTCCCTCCTAACAGCAAGCTTTAGGATAGGGTACTGAATTGTAACTTACTTTCGCCTAATAATGCGATTTTGGCAAAGAGAGTATCTCCCGCAGGGAAGCTGCTACCATCAAATGTTTGCCCTCATTAGACTCCCCTCTGGAAGCGCTTTCACTGCAAGCTGCAGATTCCCTCCTAACAGCAAGCTTTAGGATAGGGTACTGAATTGTAACTTAACTGCGGATAATAAGGCGATTTTGGCAAAGAGAATATCTCCCGCAGGGAAGCTGCTACCATCAAATGTTTGCCCTCGTTAGACTCCCCTCTGGAAGCGCTTTCACTGCAAGCTGCAGATTCCCTCCTAACAGCAAGCTTTAGGATAGGGTACTGAATTGTAACTTACTTTCGCCTAATAATGCGATTTTGGCAAAGAGAGTATCTCCCGCAGGGAAGCTGCTACCATCAAATGTTTGCCCTCATTAGACTCCCCTCTGGAAGCGCTTTCACTGCAAGCTGCAGATTCCCTCCTAACAGCAAGCTTTAGGATAGGGTACTGAATTGTAACTTACTTTCGCCTAATAATGCGATTTTGGCAAAGAGAGTATCTCCCGCAGGGAAGCTGCTACCATCAAATGTTTGCCCTCATTAGACTCCCCTCTGGAAGCGCTTTCACTGCAAGCTGCAGATTCCCTCCTAACAGCAATCTTTAGGATAGGGTACTGAATTGTAACTTAACTGCGGCTAATAAGGCGATATTGGAAAAGAGAGTATCTCCCGCAGGGAAGCTGCTACCATCAAATGTTTGCCCTCATTAGACTCCCCTCTGGAAGCGCTTTCACTGCAAGCTGCAGATTCCCTCCTAACAGCAAGCTTTAGGATAGGGTACTGAATTGTAACTTACTTTCGCCTAATAATGCGATTTTGGCAAAGAGACTATCTCCCGCAGGGAAGCTGCTACCATCAAATGTTTGCCCTCATTAGACTCCCCTCTGGAAGCGCTTTCACTGCAAGCTGCAGATTCCCTCCTAACAGCAAGCTTTAGGATAGGGTACTGAATTGTAACTTACTTTCGCCTAATAATGCGATTTTGGCAAAGAGACTATCTCCCGCAGGGAAGCTGCTACCATAAAATCTTTGCCCTCATTAGACTCCCCTCTGGAAGCGCTTTCACTGCAAGCTGCAGATTCCCTCCTAACAGCAAGCTTTAGGATAGGGTACTGAATTGTAACTTACTTTCGCCTAATAATGCGATTTTGGCAAAGAGAGTATCTCCCGCAGGGAAGCTGCTACCATCAAATGTTTGCCCTCATTAGACTCCCCTCTGGAAGCGCTTTCACTGCAAGCTGCAGATTCCCTCCTAACAGCAAGCTTTAGGATAGGGTACTGAATTGTAACTTAACTGCGGCTAATAAGGCGATTCTGGCAAAGAGAGTATCTCCCGCAGGGAAGCTGCTACCATCAAATATTTGCCCTCATTAGACTCCCCTCTGGAAGCGCTTTCACTGCAAGCTGCAGATTCCCTCCTAACAGCAAGCTTTAGGATAGGGTACTGAATTGTAATTTACTTTCGCCTAATAATGCGATTTTGGCAAAGAGAGTATCTCCCGCAGGGAAGCTGCTACCATCAAATGTTTGCCCTCGTTAGACTCCCCTCTGGAAGCGCTTTCACTGCAAGCTGCAGATTCCCTCCTAACAGCAAGCATTAGGATAGGGTACTGAATTGTAACTTACTTTCGACTAATAATGCGATTTTGGCAAAGAGAGTATCTCCCGCAGGGAAGCTGCTACCATCAAATCTTTGCCCTCACTAGACTCCCCTCTGGAAGCGCTTTCACTGCAAGCTGCAGATTCCCTCCTAACAGCAAGCTTTAGGATAGGGTACTGAATTGTAACTTAACGGCGGCTTATAAGGCGATTATGGCAAAGACAGTATCTCCCGCAGGGAAGCTGCTACCATCAAATGTTTGCCCTCATTAGACTACCCTCTGGAAGCGCATTCACTTCAAGCTGCAGATTCCCTCCTAACAGCAAGCTTTAGGATAGGGTACTGAATTGTAACTTACTTTCGCCTAATAATGCGATTTTGGCAAAGAGAGTATCTCCCGCAGGGAAGCTGCTACCATCAAATGTTTGCCCTCGTTAGACTCCCCTCTGGAAGCGCTTTCACTGCAAGCTGCAGATTCCTTCCTAACAGCAAGCTTTAGGATAGGGTACTGAATTGTAACTTACTTTCGCCTAATAATGCGATTTTGGCAAAGAGACTATCTCCCGCAGGGAAGCTGTTACCATCAAATGTTTGCCCTCGTTAGACTCCCCTCTGGAAGCGCTTTCACTGCAAGCTGCAGATTCCCTCCTAACAGCAAGCTTTAGGATAGGGTACTGAATTGTAACTTAACTGCGTCTAATAAGGCGATTATGGCAAAGAGAGTATCTCCCGCAGGGAAGCTGCTACCATCAAATGTTTGCCCTCATTAGAATCCCCTCTGGAAGCGCTTTCTCTGCAAGCTGCAGATTCCGTCCTAACAGCAAGCTTTAGGATAGGGTACTGAATTGTAACTTACTTTCGCCTAATAATGCTTTTTTTGAAAAGAGAGTATATCCCGCAGGGAAGCTGCTACCATCAAATGTTTGCCCTCATTAGACTCCCCTCTGGAAGCGCTTTCACTGCAAGCTGCAGATTCCCTCCTAACAGCAAGCTTTAGGATAGGGTACTGAATTGTATCTTAACTGCGGCTAATAAGGCGATATTGGAAAAGAGAGTATCTCCCTCAGGGAAGCTGCTACCATCAAATGTTTGCCCTCTTTAGACTCCCCTCTGGAAGCGCTTTCACTGCAAGCTGCAGATTCCCTCCTAACAGCAAGTTTATGATAGGGTACGGAATTGTAACTTACTTTCGCCTAATAAGGCGATTTTCGAAAAGAGTATCTCCTGCAGGGAAGCTGATACTATCAAATGTTTGCCCTCATTAGACTCCCCTCTGGAAGCACTTTCACTGCAAGCTGCAGATTCCCTCCTAACAGCAAGCTTTAGGATAGGGTCCTGAATTGTAACTTAACTGCAGCTAATAAGGCGATTTTGGGAAAGAGAATATCTCCCGTAGGGAAGCTGCTACCATCAAATGTTTGCCCTCATTAGACTCCCCTCTGGAAGCGCTTTCACTGCAAGCTGCAGATTCCCTCCTAACAGCAAGCTTTAGGATATGGTACTGAATTGTAACTTACTTTCGCCTAATAATGCGATTTTGCAAAGAGAGTATCTCCCGCAGGGCAGCTGCTACCATCAAATGTTTGCCCTCATTAGACTCCCCTCTGGAAGCGCTTTCACTGCAAGCTGCAGATTCCCTCCTAACAGCAAGCTTTAGGATATGGTACTGAATTGTAACTTACTTTCGCCTAATAATGCGATTTTGGCAAAGAGAGTATCTCCCGCAGGGAAGCTGCTACCATCAAATGTTTGCCCTCATTACACTCCCCTCTGGAAGCGCTTTCACTGCAAGCTTCAGATTCCCTCCTAACAGCAAGCTTTAGGATAAGGTACTGAATTGTAACTTACTTTCGCCTAATAATGCGATTTTGGCAAAGAGAGTATCTCCCGCAGGGAAGCTGCTACCATCAAATGTTTGCCCTCGTTAGACTCCCCTCTGGAAGCGCTTTCACTGCAAGCTGCAGATTCCCTCCTAACAGCAAGCTTTAGGATAGGGTACTGAATTGTAACTTAACTGCGGATAATAAGGCGATTTTGGCAAAGAGAATATCTCCCGCAGGGAAGCTGCTACCATCAAATGTTTGCCCTCGTTAGACTCCCCTCTGGAAGCGCTTTCACTGCAAGCTGCAGATTCCCTCCTAACAGCAAGCTTTAGGATAGGGTACTGAATTGTAACTTACTTTCGCCTAATAATGCGATTTTGGCAAAGAGAGTATCTCCCGCAGGGAAGCTGCTACCATCAAATGTTTGCCCTCATTAGACTCCCCTCTGGAAGCGCTTTCACTGCAAGCTGCAGATTCCCTCCTAACAGCAAGCTTTAGGATAGGGTACTGAATTGTAACTTACTTTCGCCTAATAATGCGATTTTGGCAAAGAGAGTATCTCCCGCAGGGAAGCTGCTACCATCAAATGTTTGCCCTCATTAGACTCCCCTCTGGAAGCGCTTTCACTGCAAGCTGCAGATTCCCTCCTAACAGCAATCTTTAGGATAGGGTACTGAATTGTAACTTAACTGCGGCTAATAAGGCGATATTGGAAAAGAGAGTATCTCCCGCAGGGAAGCTGCTACCATAAAATGTTTGCCCTCTTTAGACTCCCCTCTGGAAGCGCTTTCACTGCAAGCTGCAGATTCCCTCCTAACAGCAAGCTTTAGGATAGAGTACTGAATTGTAACTTACTTTCGCCTAATAATGCGATTTTGGCAAAGAGAGTATATCCCGCAGGGAAGCTGCTACCATCAAATGTTTGCCCTCATTAGACTCCCCTCTGGAAGCGCTTTCACTGTAAGCTGCAGATTCCCTCCTAACAGCAAGTTTATGATAGGGTACGGAATTGTAACTTACTTTCCCCTAATAAGGCGATTTTCGAAAAGAGTATCTCCTGCAGGGAAGCTGCTACTATCAAATGTTTGCCCTCATTAGACTCCCCTCTGGAAGTGCTTTCACTGCAAGCTGCAGATTCCCTCCTAACAGCAAGCTTTAGGATAGGGTACTGAATTGTAACTTACTTCCGCCTAATAATGCGATTTTGGCAAAGAGAGTATCTCCCGCAGGGAAGCTGCTACCATCAAATGTTTGCCCTCATTAGACTCCCCTCTGGAAGCGCTTTCACTGCAAGCTGCAGATTCCCTCCTAACAGCAAGCTTTAGGATAGGGTACTGATTTGTAACTTACTTTCGCCTAATAATTCGATTTTGGCAAAGAGACTATCTCCCGCAGGGAAGCTGCTACCATCAAATGTTTGCCCTCATTAGACTCCCCTCTGGAAGCGCTTTCACTGCAAGCTGCAGATTCCCTCCTAACAGCAAGCTTTAGGATAAGGTACTGAATTGTAACTTACTTTCCCCTAATAGTGCGATTCTGGCAAAGAGAGTATCTCCCGCAGGGAAGCTGCTACCATCAAATATTTGCCCTCATTAGACTCCCCTCTGGAAGCGCTTTCACTGCAAGCTGCAGATTCCCTCCTAACAGCAAGCTTTAGGATAGGGTACTGAATTGTAACTTACTTTCGCCTAATAATGCGATTTTGGCAAAGAGAGTATCTCCCGCAGGGAAGCTGCTACCATCAAATGTTTGCCCTCGTTAGACTCCCCTCTGGAAGCACTTTCACTGCAAGCTGCAGATTCCCTCCTAACAGCAAGCTTTAGGATAGGGTACTGAATTGTAACTTACTTTCGCCTAATAACGCGATTTTGGCAAAGAGAGTATCTCCCGCAGGGAAGCTGCTACCATCAAATCTTTGCCCTCACTAGACTCCCCTCTGGAAGCGCTTTCACTGCAAGCTGCAGATTCCCTCCTAACAGCAAGCTTTAGGATAGGGTACTGAATTGTAACTTAACTGCGGCTTATAAGGCGATTATGGCAAAGACAGTATCTCCCGCAGGGAAGCTGCTACCATCAAATGTTTGCCCTCATTAGACTCCCCTCTGGAAGCGCTTTCACTGCAAGCTGCAGATTCCCTCCTAACAGCAAGCTTTAGGATAGGGTACTGAATTGTATCTTAACTGCGGCTAATAAGGCGATATTGGAAAAGAGAGTATCTCCCTCAGGGAAGCTGCTACCATCAAATGTTTGCCCTCTTTAGACTCCCCTCTGGAAGCGCTTTCACTGCAAGCTGCAGATTCCCTCCTAACAGCAAGTTTATGATAGGGTACGGAATTGTAACTTACTTTCGCCTAATAAGGCGATTTTCGAAAAGAGTATCTCCTGCAGGGAAGCTGATACTATCAAATGTTTGCCCTCATTAGACTCCCCTCTGGAAGCACTTTCACTGCAAGCTGCAGATTCCCTCCTAACAGCAAGCTTTAGGATAGGGTCCTGAATTGTAACTTAACTGCAGCTAATAAGGCGATTTTGGGAAAGAGAATATCTCCCGTAGGGAAGCTGCTACCATCAAATGTTTGCCCTCATTAGACTCCCCTCTGGAAGCGCTTTCACTGCAAGCTGCAGATTCCCTCCTAACAGCAAGCTTTAGGATATGGTACTGAATTGTAACTTACTTTCGCCTAATAATGCGATTTTGGCAAAGAGAGTATCTCCCGCAGGGCAGCTGCTACCATCAAATGTTTGCCCTCATTAGACTCCCCTCTGGAAGCGCTTTCACTGCAAGCTGCAGATTCCCTCCTAACAGCAAGCTTTAGGATATGGTACTGAATTGTAACTTACTTTCGCCTAATAATGCGATTTTGGCAAAGAGAGTATCTCCCGCAGGGAAGCTGCTACCATCAAATGTTTGCCCTCATTACACTCCCCTCTGGAAGCGCTTTCACTGCAAGCTTCAGATTCCCTCCTAACAGCAAGCTTTAGGATAAGGTACTGAATTGTAACTTACTTTCGCCTAATAATGCGATTTTGGCAAAGAGAGTATCTCCCGCAGGGAAGCTGCTACCATCAAATGTTTGCCCTCGTTAGACTCCCCTCTGGAAGCGCTTTCACTGCAAGCTGCAGATTCCCTCCTAACAGCAAGCTTTAGGATAGGGTACTGAATTGTAACTTACTTTCGGCTAATAAGGCGATTTTGGCAAAGAGACTATCTCCCGCAGGGAAGCTGCTACCATCAAATGTTTGCTCTCATTAGACTCCCCTCTGGAAGCGCTTTCACTGCAAGCTGCAGATTCCCTCCTAACAGCAAGCTTTAGGATAGGGTACTGAATTGTAACTTACTTTCGCCTAATAATGCGATTTTGGCAAAGAGAGTATCTCCCGCAGGGAAGCTGCTACCATCAAATGTTTGCCCTCATTAGACTCCCCTCTGGAAGCGCTTTCACTGCAAGCTGCAGATTCCCTCCTAACAGCAAGCGTTAGGATAGGGTACTGAATTGTAACTTACTTTCGCCTAATAATGCGATTTTGGCAAAGAGAGCATCTCCCGCAGGGAAGCTGCTACCATCAAATGTTTGCCCTCATTAGACTCCCCTCTGGAAGCGCTTTCACTGCAAGCTGCAGATTCCCTCCTAACAGCAAGCTTTAGGATAGGGTACTGAATTGTAACTTAGCTGCGGCAAATAAGGCGATTTTGGCAAAGAGACTATCTCCCGCAGGGAAGGTGCTACCATCCAATGTTTGCCCTCATTAGACTCCCCTTTGGAGGCGCTTTCTCTGCAAGCTGCAGATTCCCTCCTAACAGCAAGCTTTAGGATAGGGTACTGAATTGTAACTTACTTTCGCCTAATAATGCGATTTTGGCAAAGAGAGTATCTCCCGCAGGGAAGCTGCTACCATCAAATGTTTGCCCTCATTAGACTCCCCTGTGGAAGCGCTTTCACTGCAAGCTGCAGATTCCCTCCTAACAGCAAGCTTTAGGATAGGGTACTGAATTGTAACTTACTTTCGCCTAATAATGCGATTTTGGCAAAGAGAGCATCTCCCGCAGGGAAGCTGCTACCATCAAATGTT
Source organism: Phaenicophaeus curvirostris (assembly GCF_032191515.1). Taxonomy (NCBI): domain Eukaryota; kingdom Metazoa; phylum Chordata; class Aves; order Cuculiformes; family Cuculidae; genus Phaenicophaeus; species Phaenicophaeus curvirostris. The sequence goes on from NW_027206818.1 coordinate 268,911, forward strand.
TGCCCTCGTTAGACTCCCCTCTGGAAGCGCTTTCACTGCAAGCTGCAGATTCCCTCCTAACAGCAAGCTTTAGGATAGGGTACTGAATTGTAACTTACTTTCGGCTAATAAGGCGATTTTGGCAAAGAGACTATCTCCCGCAGGGA